>NC_090737.1:91812208-91819708 GCF_036898095.1 Palaemon carinicauda | reverse complement strand
ATGTAAAAAATTTGCATTAAAAAACGGTAAATGTCTGGCAACATTTATTCCAGGATTTTTAACCATTTGAAAAACGGATAAGTTGACGTAAAGGAGTGATATTACGGTCACTAACCCGTAAAATATAATAACAAAGTAAAGTAAAATAACGGTCGCCCATATTCTACTGAAATACAAAAGGGAACAGTATATTTTTACGAAGAATTTCTTATTATAATTACTTTTTTTTTTTTATAATAGTGTAGGATTAGAATATCTTCAATATTTTTAAGATTCACTAAATTCGATTTTTCACTTATTTTCTAATGAATGCAAATGGCGCAGGAAAAAACAAGTATTAAGGGTACCTGACACTTGCACGCATTCGTGGCACGCACTGGAACGCATTCGTGGCACGCACTGGCACGCATTGATGCACGAACTCGCGTGAACGAGCCGTGAAAATGTCGTGAACAGTGCGGGAACTCGCGTGCCAGAGCCTACCAATGAGTGCCATGCATGCCCAGAACTTTGAAATGTTTAAAGTTTGTGGCACGCATTGGCACGCACAAAATAGTCGTGAAATAGTCGTGAACGATGCGCCAACTGGAGTGAACTGGAGTAAACAGTGCGGGAACTGGTGAGAACTGGAGTGAACGATGCAGGAAGTGGCGTGAACTTTATAATGAAGAGAAACAAAAAGGAAACGAAAACATTCATGAAAAGGAAAGAAAAATAAACCTAATAAATTTTTTATATTTGCTGTTTTAATGTGAAAAACAAATGATATCTTATTTCAAACTATTTCTATAACTTTATAATGAAGAGAAACAAGAAGGAAACGAAAAAAATAATGAAAGGGAAAAAAATAAACCTAATAAATTTTTATATTTGCTGTTTTAATGTTTAGAAAAAAAATTATAACTTATTTCAAACTATTTCTATAACTTTATAATGTAGAGAAACAAAAAGGAAACGAAATAATTAATGAAAAGGAAAGAAAAATAAACCTAATAAATTTTCATATATGCTGTTTTAATGTGAAAACAAAATTATATCTTATTTCAAACTATTTTTATAACTTTATAATGAAGAGAAACAAAAAGGAAAAGAAAAAAATTATTGAAAAGGAAATAAAAATAAATCTAATAAATTTCTATATTTGCTGTTTTAATGTGAAAAAAAAATTATATCTTATTTCAAACTATTTCTATAACTTTATAATGAAGAGAAATAAAAAAAGGAAACGAAGAAATTAATGAAAAGGAAAGAAAAATAAACCTAATAAATTTTTATATTTGCTGTTTGAATGTAAAAATAAAATGATGTCTTATTTCAAACTATTTCTATAACTTTATAATGATGAGAAATAAAAAGAAAACGAGAAAATTAATGAAAAGGAAAGAAAAATAAGCCTAATAAATTTTTATATTTGCATATTTAATGTGAAAACAAAATTATATCTTATTTAAAACTATTTCTATAACTTTATAATGAAGAGAAACAAAAAGGAAACGAAAAAATTAATGAAAAGGAAAGAAAAATAAACTTAATACATTTTTATATTTTCTGTTTGAATGTAAAAATAAAATGATGTCTTATTTCAAACTATTTCTTAAACTTTATAATGAAGAGAAACAAAAAGGAAACGAAAAAAATAATGAAAAGGAAAGAAAAAATATAAACCTAATAATTGTTTATATTTGCTCTTTGAATGTAAAAATAAAATTATTTCTTATTTCATGCACACACCTATTTTCCTCTATTACCAATCAAGACCCAAAACTTTTGATTTAAATAAAAATGAACTGAAAAATAAACCCAAGAAATTTTTAGGTTTGCTGTTTGAATGTAAAAATAAAATGATGTTTTGTTTCTTCAGCATACTTATTCTTCTTTATTACCTTAAAATGAAGAGCAAAACCAATCTTTTTCTGTTTGCCGTTTTGATGTAAAAATAAAATGATTTCTTATTTCAACACACTTTTTTCTCTATTATCTTAAAATCAACAGCCTAGAAACTTTTCATGTTTGCTGCTTTTAATGTTAAAATAAAATGCTTCCTAATACTTGTACATATTTTATGTCTGCTATTTATATGTAAATCAAATGCTTTTTTATTGAAACAAAAATAAAGGGCAACAAAAAATACAAACGAAAAAGATACGTTTCTTCTCCTCAATGCAATGGTGTCTCTGACAGAAAGCATTGTTGTCTCTTCCGAAGCCAATCCAAGAATGTCCTCAGGTTGGAGAAGCCCCGTTTTTATATGGAGTGGCCAATTCGTGAACTGGCGTGAACTGGCGTGAACGATGCAGAAACGATGCGGAATGATGAGCGAACTCGCGTGAACGTGTCGTGAACTTCTCGTGAACTACGCGTGCCAATTCGTGCTATCGCGTGAACGTCGCGTGAACGATGCGCGAACTGGAGTGAACTGGTCGTGAACAGTGCGGGGAAAAACACCAGTGCGTGGCAAAAATGCACGCAAGTGTCAGGTAGGCTTTAGCATTGTCTCAACATAGTAGAAATAATTAATATTTTCAGATTATTCTGATTCTTTATTGAAATAGTATATCCTTGATATATCAAAAATTGCCTTCTTATAAGAAGGCAATTTTTGATATATCAAGGATATACACAGGAAGTTCCTACCGATATTATATTACATGCCGTAGCTAGGCCCGACCAAATGTAATCCCAATTTTCAAACTATCTTACAGGACGATGGCCAGACTTAACTTTGGGTTTAGGACATGTAGGTTATCATTGCATATTTGTCGTAATCTGGATAAACAAGGTCTCCTGTTTTGCAAATTTTATAAGCAAAGGGGATCCTGGGACGTATACATAGTTGGGTCATAATGCTCCGATGATAGGTAAATTGAGTATTATAAGACACTATTTGAAATATCATAAAACAAACTGAAGCTTGAAACCAGTCAGTCATAGCTACTGAATTAATAGAAAAAAGAATATATATATATATATATATATATATATATATAGTAATCACCATGTAATTTTGTTGTACTATTAAGTTTTGTCACTTTACTTCAATAAAAATGAATAATGAAGAATAATTAGTTTTCGGTTTGAACAACTGTTTTGCACATTTTTATTCATTACAATGTATTAATATTTTTGCAGCATCATTGCAATGTTTTGATTTAATTTTATTTCGAATGTTTTCTAAATTTTAATTTCCTCTTTGTTCCCACCTCCGAATGCTAGTTCACTAACGTACACATATATGCAGAATTTTTTTTTTGTACGGCAAGGATATATGCACGCATAGGTGTACATACAACATGTATATGCACACATACATATACACACAAACACAGACATACAAACATACGTGTATATATATATATATATAGCCTATATATTTATATACATATAAATATATATATATATATATATATATATATATGTATATATATATGTATATATGTATATATATGCATATATATATACATACATACACACACACACACACACACACATATATATATATATATATATATATATACATATATATATACAGAGTATATTTACATATGTATGTGAGTATTATGTACATATATCTATGTATGTGTTTATGTGTAAGTGGGTGAAATTTTTTTATTATATACACGTGTGTATATATAAATGTGAACGTACATTTGTGTCAGTGTTAAGAGTGTAATAGAAGAATTCTTCAGTGAAACCTGATTCCATTTGCCTTCGTGAACACAATTTAGATTGTTATTATAATTTGGTATATTCATATCTGTATTACCAAGATAGGCGGATTGAAATACTCGAAACGAGGTATATCTGAGGGAGATATTCTACTAAAGAACAGGTCAACAAAGAATAATTCTCTGGCCACAATTTTCCCTTATCTTTTGAGATACATCTTTTTAAATGGGCTAAAATACAGGCGCAAATTCAGATTTCCTCTATTTTCGTTACCGAACTCTCAGACTTATCGCCCCTTTACCTTTATGTGTATGGCAACGAGACAGAATGGGTCCTCCCTTCTCTCTCCCAGCAGCCAAACCCTTCCCCGTTTCCCTAAAGTATATCATTACAATTTTTACTGTTTAAAAGTTGGTGGCTACTTACATTAACTTTCTAGACCGTTCAAGTACTGTAGGAATCTTATTCGCTTACATCTACAAGAGTCCAGATAAATTATTTTACTTTGACACTTAGCTAAGGAGGAAAGCAAATGAATAATTCAACGTAAAAAAAAAAAAAAAAAAAAAAAAAAAAAAAAAAAAAAAAAATTTCTATTGAACATATATTGTATTTTAGCCGATTACGTAGGTTACCCAAATATCATAATTATCATTCTTAAAAGTAGCCATTTTCATCCTCTTCAACATTCTCATACATTTCATTATCATTGTTGTATTTTATTGAGCAGTTCAAGTTTACTAAACTAACAAATCTGCACATTATAAATATCGATTATATATATATAAGAGAGAGAGAGAGAGAGAGAGAGAGAGAGAGAGAGAGAGAGAGAGCACGTCGAATAAAGATGAAAGAATAATATCAAATATCATAAATGATAAAACAAAGCAAGCAGAAGTTTATTGGAAAAATAAAAGTTATACGTTAATAATTTACACCAAGAAGAATAGACCAAGAGAAAAGTCTTATAATGGAAGGGACGGGACTTATAATGAAATCCTTTCTTTGTTATATGTAGAAAAATTATCAATTTACTTTTAGATTCTGAAGAAGAACTCTCAAAATAGAAAGCTATAAATTGAAATTAGAAAGGGATGCGTAAGTAAAAATAACCGCTTTTTGTTCCCTGAGATTCCCCACGCAAAGTGTTTGGACAGCAAAGGAATAAGAGAGAGAGAGAGAGTAGATGTGGTTTATTATAAGTAAACTTTCACCATAAATATATTTCTTTAATGGTTCAACTTGTTGAAGTTATTCTCTTTGTATATTTTGTGCCTAGAATTGGTTCCAGCAGTATAAAATAGTAAAATAACCGAAATAGGTAAATTCTTGCGGAGTTTCTTCAACGACAACAATAATAAAACGACTGATTAAATGATAAAGCACCGATTCAATAAAGCTAGAAAAAAAAAGTTTGTGTTCCATTCCAGTAAGAGCTAATTTCATGGGTAAGTCAAGGCAATTTACCCTTAGGTTAATAAACTTCCTTTAAAGATGCAATAGCTTTATGCAAAATAAACAAATAAACTATCAACATGTGAAGGTAAAGGGGAAATGGCAGAGATATGAAATATTTTGGTTACACCCAAAGTAGACCAATATATAACTTGCTATGGAATGAAATAAAAAGTTATTTTGTAACCACGTTTCATTTGACAAGTTTTTTTTATGATATGGTTTTCTCCTGGGACAATAGGGTTTAGAGAAGGTCAAAACTAAAATATTTCCCGACGGTGACATAGGACATTGTTTTTGTTTGAATATACAACCTCTTATTTTCTATAGATCTTTAATGTTAGTTCATAGATCTCTCTAAAATCATATCATGAAAGGAGTAACAATTGGTGTTCATTGATTTAGTAGGTCATTTTTGTATTGAGCTTTAGTGATTGCAATAAATAATCTATAAGTAGATTAACTATCAGTGGTGAAGCATTAGCGAAAAATCTATTCATAGAAGCCATAAAAAAGACCACTTCCCATTTAAGGACAGGAAGCTGTTGTGTTATTAAAGCCCAAATTTTTTGTATATTATGAAGCCTCTTGGAGGGTCCTCCAAATATGTCAATAAGAATGGCCAATGAAAATCATCCATAAATGATATTTAAACTATTTCATAGTCAAAAGGCGATATGAAATACCCAAATACATACAAATGTATGCATATCAGTTAAGAGCCAATTTATATACTGTACAATTTTCTTGGAGTTGATGGTATGGTTCGTTGTAATTTTATTTTGTTTAAAAAAATCATCATATCCAGGGTTGCTTTTCAAAATAGCATACACACATAGACACACCGAATATTCATAGGATAATTGTTTCTAAGCATAGTCTATTTCATAATTATAGAAAGAGAGTAATGATAGAATGTTTCTCGTTTTGGACAAATAGATAAATGTATTAGACCCTGTACAAGAAAATGGTATGACAAATCCTTTTCACTTATGTTTCTGTCATCGGCATGCAAGATAAAGGGAGCTACCTCTATTTTTTTTCTACTTTCTATGTTTTACGGCCTTCGTCCCCTCAATGTGATCGTAAACAAATGCTTTTCTTTTTCTTCTACATAAGGCTAAAAACTCAGACCCCGACAAACGTGCGTTTAATTTTCGTTGCACTGTTGTCATTTCTCCGAATTAAATTTTCTTTATCTGAAAAAATACTCATGATAATTTTATTTTGTTCACTAAATATTGTTGGTATGAAAAATTTATCAGGATATAAAGAATATTTTTTTTAAGAAAGTTTTTTGTTTGGAGTAGATATCTCTGATCCAACTGTTCATATGAAAACTAACCCAATAAAGCGTAAAGACTTTGAACCCTCTTCAGTTTTATTATTAATATTTTTTTCTTTAGCCCAATTTCAAGCTTTATAAACATGAATATCATTAAGGATGCGGTAATATAAAATATAATTGAAACGGAAACCTCCAACCTTTGTAACGTTACGTATCTTAACGAATCATTGATCAAAATACACTCATTTTGTATTCTTACTTACGAACCACCAAGGATTGAGGACAGCTAGGCAAATTATGGAATCAGTTTTCGTTAGGTTATTGTTTTTTACACTCGTAAGAAATAGATATCTGGATAAAAATTGTAATTTCTTCACAATGATAACATTTTATGTTTTCGATGTTATTGTATCCTACTCTTCCCTTCTCCCATCTTGTAAGTCTCTTCGATCTTGTACTTGATGAAAATACTGAACGTAATATTTATCAAAAAAAAAGAAAAAGAAAGAGAAATGTTATCATAATTCAATAGGAGTAGGTATACATTAACTTATCCAATTCTAATAAAGCTAATTTGTGATAACCATGTGAAATGCGTGTCTGTTGGTAGAAACCCATGAAACTTTAATTTCAGAGCCGCAATAATGGCCCCAAAATTTGTGGGAAGGCAGAATAGGTTGTGTGGCTTAAAATGTTATGGTTTCTACTTTTATGACAGTAACTCTTCTAATTTGATTTCTGCAATGTGTTTGCAAAGATTTTATGAAAGTGCCTGGAGATTGAAACTGACTAAAAAGGATATTTATATGATTTTTAACGTTGAATAAAATGTTGAAGCTTTCTGTCAAATGATGACACACCACTTATAATTATAGCCCTTCAGATGGGTTGCAAGTTTATGGAAAATATACGAACTCTTTCCATGTTATTTTAATGTAAATAGTGTTTTGAAACGGATAGCTCCTGTCAGATAATGACAGGAGGTCATTTCAATCCTACGGCTAATTTCAACAAACTATAGCTTATATACTCTTATGTTGACTGTCATTATATGATAATTACCTGCAACGTTTGTATTTTGAGATAATACC
>NC_090737.1:91792208-91807208 GCF_036898095.1 Palaemon carinicauda | reverse complement strand
AATAGCTGATTGTAAATTATTCTAGGCTTAATTAACTTTGCCTTGTATCTTTATATCTCTTGATTCCAGTAGATTATTAACTTCGTATTTCGAGGGATTTTCCATACTTATGTTTCACCCAAAGTTGGGTTAGTCTCCAGAAAGTAACAAATATGTAACGTAAATTCACTTCGTTTGCAGAAGCTTAGTGATTCATAGCGAACGAGGAATTTAGCTTCGTGTAAAAATGCATCCCTTTAAGACTGCTTATCTTTTTGAGTAATATGACTATGCTGATAGCAGCGAGTTATTTGATAATAATAATAATAATAATAATAATAATAATAATAATAATAATAATAATAATAATAATAATAATAATAATAATAATTATTATTATTATTATTATTATTATTATTATTATTATTATTATTATTATTATTATTATTATTATTATTATTATTATTATTATTATGATGATGATGATGAGGATGATGCTCTAACAATTCATTCAAGGTCTCTTTTAATAGGTCCATGTCTCATAAAAGTGGATCGAATAATATCTGTGCAACTTCAAACATTATCTCAAGAAGGGAAAACTTATTTAATCTAGACACAAGAAAATTAAAAACCAATATAAACAGCAGGAATTTCTTACTGAAAAATAATGCTAACATAATTCACGATCATTCCTGCTCTTCATGATTCTTCCACATGTTGGCAATATTTCCTGGTACAGAAAGAGGAATTTCTTTTATTTTGAAGTGGTGTAAAACACCAGCATCAACATCCTCCACTAAAATATGCAGGAATTAGAAAAATATAGCGCAGAATGCAAACTAAAAAAAATGAGCTCCTTCGTACAGCACAAATTAAATTCGGCCCTGTAACATTTCTGAAAGATATAATGTTGAGAGGCGATAAAAAAAATACCGGCACTCGAAAAAAACTAAAAAAAAATGTGAAAACAAAAGACAAAGGAATAATACTCTGACATTTACAATGGACGTAAAAGAAAATAAACTAATAAAATTTTTGTTGCGATGTCCAAATTCTATGAATTTTCTGTTTACGTAAGAAAATAGAATATTTTTAAACACTCTTGCTCCCAATGTATGTTCAGTTGGAATAACATTATTTCCTTTTTCTTTCCTCATTTTTCCATCAAGTTTAACTTTGTTGCTGTAACATCCGCCTTGGTTTCAGCGGTTCGAGTTCGGAAAAGACTGAATTGGCTTAGAATTTCCTTTGGTATTTTTTTCCAGCCATGATTATTTGCCGCTCCTCAGTAAGTGAGAGCCGGGAGTTCAGTTCTTGATATAGTTTATTCCTTAATTCCGTTCCAATACGTTGATATTGTCATCTTGTAACAATATGAAAGTATTTAACTGAGAATGCAAAAATGACTGATGATTTTTTTTAGGTAAATAAAAGATTGCAATTTTCAGTGATGCTGTCATCAGGGTATAAAAGAAGTATAATCAAAGGATAATAGGTGTTGAAAATTTGCCAAGATTATTAAAACATACTTATGTCTTTTTATCTGTCTGTCTAATTATGTATGTATGTATGTATGTATATATTATTATTATTATTATTATTATTATTATTATTATTATTATTATTATTATTATTATTATTATTATTGTTAATAGATAAGCTAAAACACTAGCTGGAAAAGCAAGATGCTATAAGCCCAGGGGCCCCAACCGCGAAAATAGCCCAGTGAGGACACGAAACAAGGTAAAATCAAATATCTAAGAACAGTAATGACACTGAAAAAAAAATATTTCCTATATAAACTATAAACACTTTAACAAAATAAAATTAAGAGAAATGTGAAAGAATGGTGTGCCCGAGTGTCCCCTCAATCAAGAGAATTCTACCCCAAGACATTGGAAGACCATAATACAGAGGCTTTGGCACTACCCAAGACTAGAGAAGATCTGCTTTCCATAGCTAAAGAGTCTCTTCTACGCTTTCCAAGAGGAGAGCTGCCACAGCAATTACAGTGCAGTAGTGAACCCCTTAGGTGATGGAGAATTGTTTGGTAAGCTTAGTGTTTTCAGTTTTATGACTAAAGAGGAGAATCTGTAAAGAATAGGCGAAACTATTCATTGTAAGTGTAGGCAAAGAGAAAGAACCGTAACCAGAGAGAATGATCCAGTGGTGTACTGCCTGGCCAGTCGAAGGACCCCATAATTCTCTAGCAGTAGCATCTCAACGGGCGGCTAATGCCCTTGCCAACCTATTACTTGTATATATATATATATATATATATACATATATATATATATATATATATGCATACCTACAAATATATATATATATATATATATATACATATAAATATATATATATATATATATATATATGTATATATATATATATATATATACATATAGATAGATACATATGCATATCTATCTATCTATCTCTCACTCTATATATATTTATATATATATATATATATGTATATATATATATATATATATATATATGATAAATTGTTTACACATTTAAACATGTTTCTTTCAAATTTCATATAAGCCATATATATTAATACATTAAAGTCTGTATATATATATATATATATACTTATATGTACACATAGACACACACACACACATATGTATATATATATATATATATATTTATATATATATATATATATATTCTATATATATATATATATATATACATCTATATATATACATATATATATATATATATATATACATATATATATATATATATATATATATATATTTGGGCTCAAGCCATGTCGTCCTGATGGAAGTTCCTATAGGGTAGCTTCCTAGGGTATATTACAACTACGGCGATATTCCCAGAGAATTTACCTTAAGGTACCAGAATTCTAACTCCTGGAGCGAGTATCCCTAGTGAAAGGGATATCGCGACATATCAGAGGACGTATTCTAGACACGTCACATGGCAATCTACATCCTGGACAGAGATTTCGTCTCTTAGGAGGTGGTTGGCGAGATACGAATTCGGGAAAGAAAAAGGGGGAGCCGCTCCCAAGGCTTCCCTATCCCCCGATTCGTATGCGTGCCTGGCGCCAATCCTGGCGCCATCTGTATTCCTTTTTGCATAGCTTAACAACTCGGTATTTTTTCCTGTTTTTCTCGCAAATCTTGGATTTATTCGACTTTTCATGGCTTCTTCGTCTTCGTCGGCCTCTGATAAGTTGAGTATAGTGTCTGTTATGTATAAATGTAGGCTCTTGGTAAAATTTTGAGTGATTAATAGGATTAATCTTTGATACAAGAGCCGTAGCCTACCAGAGGCGTCTTGGACGCTGTCGCTCGCTAGGTATAAGTTAGTTAGTCAGAGCGACATTCCTGGTTGTTTTGCTTTAATAAATTTTAGCTATTTAGCATTACATAGGATTTCCTTTCGTGCTTAGTATTATTTGGCGAAGTATTCGCCATTCTGGCCTACGCTAGGCCATGTAGCCTAGTCGTTTGGTCCTAGTACTTCATGCATGATTATGGTTTTTCCGAGTGTAATTAAAATTTTATTGAAGCTTTAGGCTATATTCTATACATTTTAGACTGTGTGGAATATTTCCAAGATAGTATACGAGTGAGTTTCGGTGAATTAGGTAATCGATTCTCTTGGTGCCTAGGCTAGTTGCCTATGGAGCCTTAGTATACTTTATCATACTGCCCGGTTGCTTTCTTTTCTTCGGAGAAGGTATGCAATCCCTTTCCCTCTGTTTAAGCCTTGGGCTTATCCCTAAGTGGTTTTTTCCGAAATTTTTTTTCGATAAAACTATACTAGGGTGTTACTGTACCTTCCTGTTCCTGTAGTTATGGTTCAAGAGGGACAGAACAACAGAGTTTTTAGTCTGAGTCTGTGTTGTCTGGCTTAGGGCTGAGTCCCCCTTGCTGACCTAACACATACAAAGGGAGCTTAACTCCCTTAGGTTACTACCGAAGGTTTCTGTGGATATGATTCCTTCTTTTGTGATCTACCAGACTAGTCCTGTTGCTGTTCTCGCGGGAGATTAAGTTCTTCCCTTGGGAGTAGCAACGCCTTCCTTGCTTTGGTGCTCTGGAAGCTGGCAAGTATTGCTGGCCTTTCCCCTTAGATCTCCCTTAGGCTAAGATAAGTTTCTTAGCTGCGGGTGATCTCTCACTAAAGAAAGGTTGGCAGGACCCTCTTGTCCCTTCCCCCTCTTTCTTCATACTGTACTGTACGTCGTTCTACATCTGGACCTAGTATAGGTTAGGATGTGGAATTGACTCAGCCCCTTGCCGGCCGGCAGAGCTGGCCGGCAGGGGTCTTACTGTACTGTACGTCGTTCTACTTCTGGACCTAGTATAGGTTAGGATGTGGAATTGACTCAGCCCCTTGCCGGCCGGCAGAGCTGCTGGCCGGCAAGGGTCTTATGTTTTCGAGTGCTGCCCGGACCACTCTTGGTCCATCATCCATGCCTGCCGGCAGAGCCGGACGGCATGGGTCAAGGAAGCCTGAATTAGTTTCTCCCCTTCCTTATATGCACTCTTTCGGTTGCCGGGCTTGGAGGTTGTGTACACTCTTATCCCGGCATCCATTCTATTTTTCTTCTAAGTGCTGTACCTGTCCCGGCTGCCGGCCTATGAGGCCGGCAGCCGGGCAGGTGTAGTCCTCTGGTTCTTTTGCTGCCGGCTGGCATCGGTCCTGTACCTTTGCCGGCCGGCTTATGTCAGCCCTTGTCTGCCGGTCACCAAGAGTGTGGCCGGCAGCTGGGTACTACCTTGTGTAGTTGCTGGCCGGCAGCCATTGCCGGCCAACACTGGCTGTTACCGGCCGGCAGTTGCTGCCGACCGGCACAGGCATTTGAACCAGAGTGCTGCCGCCCTATAGCTGTTAAGTAATATACTTTAAAGCTAGTTGTGGTGTGTGCCGGCCGGCAAAGGCAGGCCGGCACACATCCCCCTATACTGTACTAGTATTCTTCTGTATAGCATATACAGTAAGAGGAAAACTATAGTAAGGGTTTTGGTACAGCACTGTCTTCTAACACTATTGTGTTTTATTGCACACCCCTTTGCTGTTGCCCTCAGATAGGAAGCTGAGTTCTTCCCTGTCTGTTATCCAGGATTTTAAAATCATTGTTTAGGTGTGAGCTCCACCTGTTTCCTCTGGAAACCTTGCATTGGTTACTCTAAAAGAGATAAACCATTTTTGATTTTATTATCTGGAAGGCTGCAACAATGGGTTGTGAGGGAAACACAAGTGTGTGTCTTTCCTTTCTGAATTGTTATGCTATACTATGCATATCCAGTGATACATAGTTCACTTGATTCTCATGGAAATTTCTTCTCTTTACAGAAGGACACTCCGAAGTGGGGAAGTGCTTTCTGCAATGTCAGCAGCAAGAACCTCTGCGGACATGAGTTTTGTAGGAGACACGCAGCATACGCTGTCTCCAAGGATGATCTCCGGTATTGGGACCCTCAGGTATGTACTGTGTGCACTAACCTGATTTCTGAGACATTTAAATAGCTAGGAAGAAGCTTCGTACCTGGGTAAGGGGCTTCCAAAAGAACACTTCTGGCCCTTATCTTCCAAGTGAGAAGATGAGGGCGTATCCTTTCCCTAAGGCATCAGCTGATGCAGTGATTCCCCAGCCTCAAGAGGAGATCCCCTAAGTTCAGATCCAGGTGGATGCTGAAGTCGTGGTCGCGATGCAAGACATCCAGCTAGATAACAGGATGTCTGATGTGGACGGGTGTCAGGAGGAAGACCTCCTGGCAGAAGCCCAGGATGAAGTTCAAGCCCCTCTACATCGGCCGGTCCCCAGTAGAGCTGGGACAGGCCCTCTCTTCTATTGTTGGAATGATCCAACAAATGCAGAAGGAGAATCAGGAGAAGGCGGCTGCAATGGAACTGCGAATGCAGTGCCTTGCAGAATCACATGGGCCCCAGAAAAAGCTCAATGTGAAAGACCTTCCCTTGTGCTCAGATGCTAACCCATGGAGGTATGCTGAGCACATGCCGATGACGACTGGAAAGATCGTCATCTCGGATAAGCTGGGCTCAGTTCCCCTGGAGGGTTGAATTCTGGCCCAGCAAGGCATCATATCTGGACTGTTATGTCCGGCTGAGGAAGGAACCAGCTTCAAAGGAGGAGACAGAGCCGAAGGAGGTCATAGTGATGGACCATGCTAAGGCTCAAGCTCTACTTTCCTCCTCGATGAAAGAGAGGGGCTTCTCTAACTCAAAGGTAGCTGCATTGAATAGGAAACTCCCTTCCTTTGTGTCCTCGCCTACTAGAGCCTTCCCCTTTTTACAGAAAGGGTTTCTGGCTGTACTAAAAGCAATCGAGGCCGGCAAGTCTTGCCCCTCCCTAGAGGAGTGTAAACCCTTGTCGCTGGCCCTCCCTATAGACCACAAAGACTGGAAGGACGTCCATCTTATGTTCTCAGTAGGAAAGTTGGAGGGTGATATTGCCGGACGTCAGTTCGGCAAGGACCTCCCTAAGCTGTCTGACTTTCTTTTGCGAAGTGAGTTCGATACAAAAGAAAGACTGACTGCCTCAATGTCTCTTCAGACTACTCTCGAGACGAAGGCAAGTGACCCCAAGGTCCATGAAATGTTCATGGTAGTGGCCAAGCCTCATCTGGCCACAGTGACGAAGGACCTTTATGGCTTCGTCAAGGCAAAGAGAGCTTATAGGGAGTTCGTGTTTACCTCGGCTACGGTGAGGCACGAGCTAAAGAAACTAATCTCCTCCAACATTTGGGGAAAAGACCTTTTCCCTACCGACTTGGTCAAAGAAGTTGTTGATAAAGCCGCCTTGGAGAATAGAAACCTTCCCCGGATGAGGGTCCTCAACCAAAGAGGAAGACTATGAGGACTAGGCTACCGTCTCGGCCAGCCAAGCCTCTTAGACAGCAACAGCAACTGCAATTGCCATTGCCCCCAGTGCCCCAGATCGTGGCACAAACCCCGACCACCTTTCAGTGGGTACCACAGGCCGTGTCGACACAGTCCACGGCATTCACCCCAGCGTTCGAAGGGCAGTCTACTTCCTTTCGAGCAAAGCCTAGAGGAGCAGCCAGAGGCTCGTCTAGACGCCCCTTAAGGGAAAGGGAATTCAGGGGTGGTCGTGGTCAGGAAGGCAAGACCGCAGGACGGCAGTCCAAGTGAGGTGATACCGGTAGAAGGGAGACTTCTGAAATTTCGGGATCGGTGGACCTTCGATCCCTGGGCCCACAGCCTACTCAAGAATGGACTGGGCGGGAGCTGGTAAAGCACTCCACCCCCGTGCCTTCGGTTTTTCCAACACTCCACCCCCGTTATGGAGGAGTACATTCAAGAACTGTTGGAGAAAAAAGGTGATCCGAAGGGTGAAGCCCATCAATTCCTAAGGGAGGCTGTTTTGTGTTCCCAAGAAAGACTCGGAAAAGCTCAGAGTCATTCTGGACTTGTCGCCACTTAACAAGTTCATAGTGAATTGCAAATTCAAAATGCTAACACTGCAACACATAAGGACCTTACTGCCCAAGAGGGCATATTCCGTCTCTATAGACTTGTCAAAAGCCTATTGGCACATTCCAATTAGCCATCGACTCTCCCCCTATCTAGGGTTCAGGCTACAACGAAGACTATACGCCTTCGGAGCCATACCATTCGGGCTAAACATAGCTCTAAGGATTTTTTACGAATCTTGCGAGCGTAGCTCTCAAACAATTTCGCCTAAAGGGAATTCAGGTAGTAGTCTACCTGGACGACTGGTTGGTGTGGCCAGCATCCGAGACAGAATGCTTGCAAGCTTCCAGTCAAGTGATCCAGTTCCTAGAGTACCTAGGCTTCAAGATCAACAGAAAAAGTCTCGACTTTCTCCATCTAAAAAGTTCCAGTGGCTGGGAATCCACTGGGACCTTTTGTCACACCGTTTCTCCACCCCGGCGAAGAATAGGAAGGAGATAGCGGGTTCTGTCAAGAGACTTCAAGATTCCAAAAGGATGTCAAGACACGAGCAGGAGAGAGTACTGCGCTCTCTCCAGTTTGCTTCGGTGACAGACCCAGTGCTAAGAGCACAGCTAAAGGATGCAATCGGAGTTTAGAGAAGTTATACATCAAACGCGTGAAGAGATCTGAGAAGACCAGCCGCTTCGGCTAAGTACTCTTCTCAGGCCTTGGTCCCAAGCCAGACATCTAAAGAAGTCAGGTTCTTCTTCAGCCACCTCCCCCGTCGGTGACGATTCACTCAGACGCCTCGAAGGAGGGATGGGGAGGTCAGTCTCATCGGAAAAAAGTCCAGGGGACTTGGTCCAGGCTATTCAAGACCTTTCACATAAAACTTTCTAGAAGCTAGGGCAGTGCTCCTTACCTTAAAGAAAGTCTCCCCGCGTCACTCGATCCACATAAGGTGGTGATAGACAGCGAGGTAGTTGTGAGATACTTGAATCGACAAGGATCGAGGTCACCACCTCTCAACCAAGGGATGTTGGCCGTCTTCCGATTGGCGGAAAAGAAGAAGTGGTACCTGTCGGCAGTTCACCTTCAAGGAGTCAGCAATGTGACAGCGGACGCTCTATCCAGGTTCACACCGATAGAGTCGGAATGGTCCTTAGACGCAGGATCATTCTCCTTCATTCTGAATCAGTCCCAGAACTGCAGATAGACCTCTTTGCGACGAAAGACAACAAGAAGTTGCCCCTGTACGTGCCCCGTACGAGGACCCCTTAGCGGAAGCAGTGGACGCGATGTCCCTCGACTGGAACAGATGGTCCAAGATTTATCTGTTCCCTCCTCACAACCTTCTGTTGAGGGTCCTCAACAAACTGAGATCCTTCAAAGGGTAGCGGCAATAGTGGCCCACAAGTGGCCGAACAGCGTGTGGTTCCTCCTGGCATTGGAACTGTAGCTGAAGTTTGTACCACTACCAGATCCAGTTCTGACCCAGCGAGTCCAGAAGTCAACTGTCTGCGCTTCATTACAGAAAACCCGGACCCTGCAGCTCATGATTTTCTCTCCCTAGCGGTGAGAAAGCGTTTCGGGATTTCGAAAGCCAGTATAGACTTCCTTGAGGAATATAAGTGCAAATCTACTAGAAGGCAATATGTGTCATCTTGGAGAAAATGGGTGGCCTTTTGTCAAGGCGAAGATTCCGCAGGAGATCTTGACAGACTTCTGCTTATCTTTTTTCTCCACCTCCATGGTCAAGGGTTGGCAGCGAACACGATTTCAGCGTGTAAGTCTGCTTTGACAAGACCCATTCTATATGCCTTCCAGGTCGACCTAGGTAACGAGATCTTTAATAAAGTCCCGAAAGCCTGTGCTAAGCTCAGACCTTCAGCACCTCCAAAGCCCATTTCATGGTCTTTAGACAAGTTCTTCATTTCGCTTCTCTGTTGAGCAATGAAGAGTGTGCGTTAAAGGATTTGACACAAAAAGTTATTTTCCTATTTTGCACTAGCGTCCAGGGCCAGGGTTAGTGAGATTGTAGCCTCTCGAGAGAGGCAGGTCGTGTTCAGTTCCTGGATGGGGAAGAACTGAACCTGTTTCCGGATCCTATGTTTCTCGCCAAGAATGAGTTACCCACCAACAGGTGGGGTCCCTGGAGAATCTGCCCTCTGAAAGAAGATGCATCTCTATGTCCAGTAGAATGCCTAAAGGTCTATCTTCATAGAACTTCAGACTTCAAGGGTGGTCAACTATTCAGGGGAGAAACATCAGGCTCAAATTTATCTCTGAATCAACTCAGAGCGAGAATCACATATTTTATTCGCAGAGCGGATCCTGACAATACACCCGCAGGTCACGATCCGAGGAAAGTTGCCTCATTCTTAAATTTCTTTAATTGTATGGATTTTGAACATCTCCGTTCATACACTGGCTGGAAGTCTTCCAGAGTGTTCTTTCGCCACTATGTGAAGCAAGTAGAGGAACTAAAAGAGATCTGTGGTAGCAGTGGGTCGCGTTGTTAACCCTACTGTTTAATTCTGCGAGGAACAGGGGTCTTAATTGGGACGATTAATTCCAGGGTGAGTGTGTAGTTACATACTGTACTACAAACTAAGTGAGGGCACTGTGTTGCCCATCCAGACTGTTCCATTTCCGAAGGTGTACCTAGCATAAGTGCAGACATGTGTGCCGAGCGTTTCTAACGCTAATGTCATTGATTTGTAATACAGGCTTTTATGACTTTGATACCTAGGTATCTTAAAAGTGGCATCTAATGTTTTTTCTTTCAGACAAACAAGCTCTGTTTACTATCATACTTATGCTTAAAGTTTTGGGTTATCCTCTTCTTATGTATATATATATATATATATATAATTGTGGTTAACCTGTCTATATATTGCCTGTCAATAATCTGGTTCTTGAGAACCTTGCGTCTCCTTCACCTGTGTCAATTTATTGGTATAATTGAGCATTAATTCTATGTACCTTATCTGGGATAATTCTAATAGAATTTTTCCTTTATGCAAGCTATGTTGCATTGGTTTTCCTCCTATGCGGATATAAAACCTTTGTCCAATACAAGTATTGTGCGGAAAACTGGTCGATATTTCATATTGACGCAGTGGTCCTTTAAAAACTATGCTTTACTTAATATAGGGCGAGACCACTATATTAGCTTGCCTGGTATTCATACATAGATATATGTACTCTTCGAGACTTTTCCAGAGTCTAGTAGGACTCTTCCCTGTAGGGGGCAGGAAGCGCTAACATAGTTTATAGTTAGTTGAAAAGATGTATAACGGTAACATCTTAGGTCTCTAGGTCTAGTGAACCGGGAAAAAATTACCTCCGGGGAGTACGGCACGTTCTGAGAATCCACAGATACAGTAATGCTCTGGTACACTTCCATCAGGACGACATGGCTTGAGCCCAAAAAACGGATTTTGAGCGAAGCGAAAAATAAATTTTTGGGTGAGATGGCCATGTCGTCCTGATGAACCCGCCCTTGCCTTTCTAAGAAAGGGCTGTAGGACCCATCCCTACATACAGTATCTGTAGCACCTCGTGTACGCTACAAGGAATACAGATGGCGCCAGGATTGGCGCCAGGCACGCATACGAATCGGGGGATAGGGAAGCCTTGGGAGCGGCTCCCCCTTTTTCTTTCCCGAATTCGTATTTCGCCAATAACCTCCTACGAGACGAAATCTCTGTCCAGGATGTAGATTGCCATGTGACGTGTCTAGAATACGTCCTCTGATATGTCGCGATATCCCTTTCACGAGGGATACTCGCTCCAGGAGTTAGAATTCTGGTACCTTAAGGTAAATTCTCTGGGAATATCGCCGTAGTTGTAATATACCCTAGGAAGCTACCCTATAGGAAATTCCATCAGGACGACATGGCCATCTTACCCAAAAATAGATTTTTCGCTTCGCTCAAAATCTGTTATATATATATATATATATATATATATATATATATATATATATATATATATATATATATATATATATATATATAGATACATATGCATATCTATCTATCTATCTATCTCTCACTCTATATATATATATATATATATATATATATATATATATATATATATATATATATATATATATATATATATATATATATATATATATATGATAAATTTTTTACACATTTAAACATGTTTCTTTCAAATTTCAAATAAGCCATATATATTAATACATTAAAGTCTGGATTCTCTTAACGACCTCGGGATCTGAGCCCCAGGCGGAACCACCCAAAGACTATTATATCGGACCGGCAGGGATTTGAACCCTCGTCCATGATATCTGTATGTCAGTGACCATACTACTCAGTGGTATGTTCACTGGCATACAGATATCCTGGACAAGGGTTCAAATCCCCGCCGGTCTGATATAATATGTGGGCGGTTCCGCCTGGGGCTCTGATCCCGAGGTCGTTAAGGGAATCCAGACTTTAATGTATTAATATATATGGCTTATTTGAAATATATATATATATATATATATATATATATATATATATATATATATATATATATATATATATATATATATATATATATATATATATATATATATATATATATATATATATATTCAATTCATAACATTGCATATTAGTAATCGCCATGTAATTAGGCTAAGTGTTCAGTTGTACCACTTAATTTCAATAACAATGAAAGAAACTCGAAGTAAAGAACAATTTGTTTTTGGTTAAACAACTACTTTGCACATTTTTATTCAATAAAATATTTTTATATTTTTGCAGCATCATTACAATGTTTTGATTTGTTTTTGTATGATTACGAATATTTTCCAAATATTAGTTTCCCTTTCGTTCCCACCTCCAATTGCTAGTTCCCTAACGCACATATATATGCAGAAAATCTTTTGTATGGAAAGCATATGTGCACCTAGATGAACATACAACATGTACATGCACACATACATATATACACAAACACAGACAAGCACGCATACGTGTTTCTGTATGTATATATATATATATATATATATATATATATATATATATATATATATATATATATATATATATATATATAATGTATGTGTGTTAGTATATGTCCATATATCTATATATGTGTTTGTGTGTACGTACGTGAGTGAATGGTTGTATTATATACACGTGTGTATATATGCATGTGCAGGTACATTTTTGTCAGTGGTATGAGTGTAACAGAAAAATTATCAATTGGTATATTCATATCTGTATTAGAAGGATAGACGGATTGAAAAACTCGAAACGAGGTATTTATGAGGAGATATTCTACTAAGGAACAGGTCAACAAAGAATAATTCTCGTTATTTACTTTTCGAAGTGTTGGCTCTTTTGTTACAGATTGAATTGAATGGTAACAAAAGGTAACCTATCACCTATTCAATTGTTCAACTTTTTCTCTGATCATAATTTTTCCGTATCTTATGGGATACATCTTTTTAAATGGGCTAAAATACAGGGCGCAAATTCAGCTTTCCTCTATTTTCGTTACCTTACTCTCGGACTTATTGCCCCTTTACCTTTATGTATATTGCAAGAGACAATGGGTCCTCCCTTCTCTCTCCCAGCAGCCAAACCCTTCCCTGTTTCCCCAGAGTATATCATGAAATTTTTTACTGTGTAAAAAGTTGGAGGCTACTTACATTAACTTTCTAGACCATTCAAATACTGTAAGTATCTTTTTCGCTTATATATTTAAGAGTCCAGGTAAATTATTTTACTTTGGCACCTAGCTAAGAAGGAAAACAAATAAATAATTCAACGTTAAAAAAAAACAAAACAAAAAAAAAAAACATTATTTGATTTCTATTGAAGACATATTGTATTTTAATCAATTATGCAGGTTACCCAAATATCACTATAATCAGTCTTAGGATAGTCATTTTCATCTTCTTCAACATTTTCATATTTTTCATTGTCATTGTTGTATTTTATTGAGCAGTTCAAGTTTACTAAATTAACAAATCTGCATATTATAAATATCGAATATATATAAGAGAGAGAGAGAAAGAGAGAGAGAGAGAGAGAGAGAGAGAGAGAGAGAGAGAGAGAGAGAGAGAGATCATGTCGAATAAAGATGAAAGAATAATATCGAATATCATAAATGATTAAACAAAGCAAGCAGAAGTTTATTGGAAAAATAAAAGTTATACGTTAATAATTTACACCAAGAAGAATAGACCAAGAGAGAAGTTTTATAATGAAAAGAACGGGACTTTTAATGAAATCCTTTCTTGGTTATATGTAGAAAAATAATCAATTTACTTTTAGATTCTGAAGAAGAACTCTCAAAATAGAGAGCTATAAATTGAAATGAGAAAAGAGATGCGTAAGTGAAAATAGCCGCTTTTTGTTCCCTAAGATTCCCCACGCAAAGTGTTTGGACAGCGAAGGAATAAGAGAGAGAGAGAGAGAGAGAGAGAGAGAGAGAGTAGATGTGGTTTATTATAAGTAAACTTTCACCAGAAATATATTTCTTTAATAGTTCAACTTTTTGAAGTTATTCTCTTTGTGTATTTTGTGCGCAAAATTTGTTCTAGCAGTATAAATAGTAAAATAATCGAAATAGGTAAATTCTTGCGGAGTTTCTTCAATGACAATAATAATAAAACGACTGATTAAATGATAAAATACCGATTCAATAAAGCTAGAAAAAAACAAAAAAAAAAACGTTTGTGCTCCATTCCATTAAGGGCTAATTTTATGGGTAAGTCAAGGCAATTTACCCTTAGGTTAATAAACTTCCTTTAAAGATGCAATTGCTTTATACAAAATAAACAAATAAACTATCAACATGTGAAGGTAAAGGGGAAAGGGCAGCGATTTGAAATATTTTGGTTACACCCAAAGAAGACAAATATATACCTTGCTATGAAATGAAATAAAAAGTTATTTTGTAACCACGTTTCATTTGACAAGTTTTTTTTATGATATGCTTTTCTCCTGGGGCAATAGGGGTTAGAGAAGGTCAAAAATAAAATATTTTCCGACGGTGACAAAGGACATTGTTTTTTATTAAATGTAAAACCTCTTATTTTCTATAGATCTTTAATGTTAGTTCATAGATCTCTCTAAAATCATATCTTGAAAGGAGTAACAATTGGTGTTCACTGATTTAGTAGATTATTTTTGTATTGAGCTCTGGTAATTGCAATAAATAATCTATAAGTAGATAAACTATCAAAGGTGAAGCATTAGCGAACCTCTATTCATAGAAGCCATAAAAAAGACCACTTCCCATTTAAGGACAGGAAGCTGTTGTGTTATTAAAGCCAAAATATTTTGTATATTATGAAGCTTCTTGTAGGGTCCTCCAAATATGTCAATAAGAGTGGCCAAAAAAAATCATTAATAAATGAAATTTAAACTATTTCATAGTCAAAAGGCGATAAGAAATTCCCAAATACATACAAATGTATGTATATCAGTTAAGAACCAATTTATATACAATTGTCTTGGAGTTGATGGTATGGTTCGTTGTAGTTTTATTTTGTTTAATAAAATCGTCATATCCCGGGTAGCTTTTCAAAATAGCATACACACATAGACACACCGAATA
>NC_090737.1:91772208-91779708 GCF_036898095.1 Palaemon carinicauda | reverse complement strand
TATATATATATATATATATATACAAAGAGAGCGAGAGAGAGAGAGGAGAGAGAGAGAGAGGAGAGAGAGAGAGAGAGAGAGAGAGAGAGAGAGAGAGAGAGAGAGAGAGATATTAAATATAACCGATACGCTGCGAAACTTCTGCAGTTCATAAACCAAACATCGAGAGAAAGTCAACCTTAGTAGCGACTCTCATACGACGTGATATTCTTCCTTGGTGACCCTATGAAAATGCCACTCGGGCACATGATTGCCCTCTGTTGACACTGCAGGCAACACAATCTCTTGAACTAACACTTCAAGATGCAGTTGATATTCTTCATGAGAATTCTCGAGGAAAGCTATTCGAAGCCACGTATGTTCGTTCAAGTCATCTTGAATCATTTAGTTTGATATGGGACTCCATTCAATTGATTATTATTATTATTATTATCATTATTATTATTATTATTATTATTATTATTATTATTATTATTATTATTATTATTATTATTATTATTATTATTATTATTATTATTATTATTATTATTTAGAGTGCATTTTCTTAACAACAGGATAAGAATATCTTCAATGATTTCAAGATTCACTACGTTCGATTTTTCATATATTTTATAATGATTGAAAAAGTTACTGGAGAAAACAAGTGTTAAGCATTGTCTTCAACATAGTGGAAATAAAAAATATTTTCAGATTATTCTAAATATTTATTGCAATGGTAAATCTCTGATATATAAAAAATTGAATTCCCAAATATGATGTTGATAGGAAGTTCCTATCGATGTTATGTTACATGCCGTACCTGGGTAAGATTAAATTTACTTCCAATTCTAAAAATATTTTACAGGACGAAGGCTAGCTTAAACTTTCGATTTAGGACATGTAGGTTATCGATGCACATTTGTTTTAATCTGGAGAAACAAGCCCTCACTTTTCGTAAAAATTAAATGCAAAGGGGATCCTGGAACTTATACACAGTTGGCTAATAATGATCCAATGACACGTAACTGGTTAATATGGATAGTATTTAAAATATCATAAGATACACTGAAGCATCAAAAAGAAAAAAAAAAAGAAAAAAAGAGAAATCAGAGCTTCTGAATGAATATAAATACATATATAGAGATTAACTTAATAACATTGCCTACTATTAATCGCCATCTAAGTTTTGGCTATGTATGTATTATTAAGTTGTACCACTGAGTTTCAATTGAAAGAAAGAAAAAAAAAACCACTATAATCTGTTTTCGGGTTAACAACTATTTTACATATCTTTATATAGTAAGATGTTTTCATATTTAGAAACATCTTTACAATGTTTTAAGTTTCCTTTTGACGGGTTTCCTATATTTTCTACATTTCAATTTCCCCTTCGTTTTTCTACCATCGAATGTTTTGGCTCCTTTTTTTTCAGGTACGTAAAACTTTCCTCTTATACTAGCTCCCTAATGCACATATATGTGCTGAACAAATTTGGTATTGCAAGCACATGTGCACACACAGGTATACATGCAGCATGTACATGCGCAAACACTTAAACACTTAAAGACAGGCATGCACACACACACACACACACACACACACACATATATATATATATATATATATATATATATATATATATATATATATATATATATATATATATATATATATATATATATATATATATATGTATGTATATATATATATATATATATATATATATATATATATATATATATTATATATATATATATATATATATATATATATATATATATATATATATAGAGAGAGAGAGAGAGAGAGAGAGAGAGAGAGAGAGAGAGAGAGAGAGAGAGAGAGAGAGAGAGAGAGAGAGAGAGAGGAGAGAGAGAGAGATATTATCTATAGATAGGTATGTGAGTCTATGTACATCTATTTATCTCCGTGTTTGTGTGTGTGCGTACAAGAATGAGTGTTTGTATTATATACACGTGCGCATATATGCGTGTGCACGTACATTTGTGTAAAAAGAAAAAATAAAAAAAACATGAGTTTACGAAGTACACTTGGCTTCATAGCTCGTCATCACATCAACTGATGGCACATACACATCCATAAATACATAAATGCAAATATTATTATCATTATTATTATTATTACTTGCCAAGCTACAACCCTAGTTGGAAAAGCAAGCCGCTATAAGGCCAAGTGTTCCAATAGGGAAAAATAGCCCAGTGAGGAAAGGAAATAAGGAAATAAATAAATGATGATAATAAATGAACAATAGATCATTCCAAAAACAGTAACAACGTTAAAACAGATATGTCCAATATAGATTATAAACGTCAAAAACAGATGTGTCATATATAAACTATAAAAAGACTCATGTCAGCCTGGTCAACATAAAAACAAGCTTACATATACAAATGAAAGATAACATTTGCAGTTAGAATCGACCAGGTGAAAGTGTACTGGGACTACAATACAAAATAAAGAGAAGTTACAAGCTCTAGCAGTGAATTCTCTTGCAATAAATGTTTTCCCTTTGGTCGAAGTGCAAATTCCTTTGTGGTACCAGGGTGGTGTTAGATCACTAGGTGGATGTTACAATTCTAAACAGATTCTAAACATTTTTCACGTAATAGCTAATAGTTCATATTTTTTTTTTTTTCAAATGGGGGTAATAATTATTATATTTTTGGTTGTTATTGTTGATGACAGTTGTTAGCATTTTTCATGAGGGGTCATAGCTGTAAACATCTTTATTGTTTGATAAAAATTGTAGATATTTTCCGTGAAAATATTTATTGTAAGTATTTCTTTTTTGCTAATAATTGTAATGATTATCCTTGAATGGGATAATTGTAAACATTGCCAATGATTACTCATAACTACAACCATTTCCCTTGAGCGGTTACAATCACAGCCATTTCCTCGAGGGTTAATAACTGTAAAGATTTTTGCAAATGTACCATATATGAATTGTTAAACTTTTCATTGAGGGATAATAGTAGTAAACATTTTCATTAACGATCGTAAATTACAACTTTTTTTTTTCTTTTTTTTTAGGAGTAATAATCATAAAGATTTTCTCCCGTGAGTGATAAAGGTAAACACCTATCATGATGGGTGATAATTTTGAACATTTTCCGAGATGGGAAATAGTTTTAGAAATATTCCTAAGGGACAATAATAGTAAACAGTATCCTAAAGGGGAAACATTTACCTTTGCCAACTTCGTCACGAAGGTTATGTTTAGATAGGCATGTATTTATTTGTTTCTATGTGTATCTGTGGGTCTGTGCTATTGTGATTCGCATAACTCAAAAGCCATTAGCTCGATTCCTGTGAAATTTGGTGAGATTATTGGCCATTATCCAAGGGCCCTTTCTATTTGAATTTGAGAGTGATTAGATCAAATCTTAAGGCCAAGGTCACGAAAAGGTCAAACACGTATTTTTGCCCTATCGTGGCCAATTTCTATCTGATTTGCATAAAACTAGTGCCAAAATGTACAAAATCCAATTGCCTATCGTGTGATATACAAAATGATATAGTGATGTTATTACCTTGGTTTGTGTATTCATTTGTTTGTATGCTTGTCCATCTGTTTGTGATTTGCATTACACAATAACTATTTAAGCTAATCTCATGAAATTTGTTGGGATGATTGGGCATTAGTTTATCCTAGGACAATTTGATTATATTTATTATGTGATTAGGTTAAAGGTCAAGGTCAAGGTAACAAAAAGGTAAAAATGCCTTATTGCTAGAGCGAGGTCAATTCTTAACCGGTTTGCATGAAACTAGTTTCCATGGTAACAGATGCGGCGTTGGCAAAGGTATGCACCTAGGAAAAATTTCTTCCAGGGATGGTAATTGTAAACATGTTCCTTTAGAGATGATAATTATGAAACATTTATTTGACGGCTAATAATTTGGAACTTTCTTTGGAAGTAGCAATAGTAAAAGTTTTCTTCAAAGGATAGTAGTAATAAGCATTTTTATTGAGGTGGAATAATTGTAAACATTTTCCTAATGCAGTAGTAATTATAAGAATGATTATAGAGAAGTAATGATAGTAAACATATTCTTTGAAGGTAATATTTTTAAATCTATCGGTAAAATGGTGATAAGGATCTTTTCTGTAAGAAGAATTGTAAACCTATTCTTTGCCGAGTAATAATTAGCATAGTCATATAGCGTACGCCTTCTCTTACAGATAATTAACAAAAGGTGCAGGTGAGTTTAAGTGCAAGAAACAAGGAAATTAAAGGATATAATAGACCATATACGGATGACACTATAATTGGATGCTACTTCGATAGGATTGATGCCAGAAATTTTCAAGGTTGTAGTAGAAATAGTACATTTAAAATGACTCTAAACTCTGAATGAATTCTAAACCATAGTTGGAGCCCATATATTTAAACTTTTACAGTTAGTATGCTGTCCTCTAACCAAATGCCATTTATCACAGACTGTAGGGGCTCGTTACAAATTTCAACATTGCTATAACATTTAGTGACACAATCTCCTGCTCCACACGTCATTTTGAATTCTCAGTGATTCTCCATTAGGAATTTCAAAGGATGATTACTTTTGAAAAGGACATCGGAGTTCAAGTCTCTGCCCCAGTGACTGATTTTGATTAGTTTTGATTATGTATTTCTATGTACAAGTCGTCACGATAGAGATAATACAGAAAATAAAAATCACAATAGACAAAAAAGACAAAAAGAAAGTATAAAGAAGGAATAGAAGAGAACATTAAAATTACCTTGATGATATCTTAGTATATTTTAAACCTTTACATTAATCCTATAAAATGAAAAAAATTCTTTGGTTTTATATTTCAAATTAGCCTAAAAAGATCTACAACGATTAAAAAAAATTGGTATTAAACATAATATATATATATATATATATATATATATATATATATATATATATATATATATATATATATATATGCATATATATATTATATATATATATATATATATATATATATATATATATATATATATATGTATATATATATGTATATATATATATATATATATATATATATATATATATATATAATATATATGTATATATAATATATATATATATATAATATATATATATATATATATATATATATATATATATATATATATATATATATATAAATATATATACATATATATATATATATATATATATATATATATATATTATATATATATATACATATATATATATATATATATATATATATATATATATATATATATATATATATATATATATATATATATATATGTATATAGTATATATATATATATATATATATATATATATATATATATATATATATATATATATATATATATATATATATATATATATATATATAATATATATATATATATATATATATATATATATCTACGTATTATTGTACTTATGGAGACAAATGAGACAAGTCCCCAGTTGGAATATATCATAACATTTCATGATTTTGAAGAATATGTATACTGCTATTCATAAAACCATATATTAAGTCGCAATCCCCGGCATTAACGATGAAGTCTAGCGGAGTGCTTAAATTCAAGTTCCGGATCTATTGAGAGGATTTTTATTCAATATCTTTGATAATTTAATTATAATGGTATTACAAAGAAAGTTTAGGAAGCAAATCATAGAAGAAATACTGTAGCTCTGAATTTGAATGCCTATTTGCAATCAGTATATTTTGGCCAGATGGACGAGAGAACAGGAAAGCTTTCCCTTAAGACTACAAACAAACATACATACACCCCCAAACACTCACGCACCCATACACACACATACTGTATACATATTTTTATTATATATATATATATATATATATATATATATATATATATATATATATATATATATATATATATATATATATATATATATATATATATAAAACGGATTTTGAGTGAAGTGAAAAATCTATTTTTGGATGAGATCGCCATGTCGTCCTGATGGAATTTCCTAGAGTAGCTTCAAAAAGATATATTATATACTACAGTGATATTCCCAGAGAATTAACCTTCAGGTTCCAGAATTCTAACTCCTGGAGCGAATATTCTTAAAAGGATAACGCATGATATCAGAGGACGCATTCTTGACACGTCACATAGCAATCTGTACCCCAAATAGCGTTAACGCTTCAAGGGGGACATGGCAAAAGAATAGAAGGGGGCCATAACAAGGTTACCCCTATTCCCGTACTAATATTGACCACTTCTCAAGCCCCATTCCCAGGATGGCGGACATTCCTTGTAGCATTGAGCGTGGTGCTACAGATACAGTACGTCAGGGAGGGAACTGTGAAGATCTTTTCTTTTAAGAAAGAAGGGTTGGCCCATCAGGACGACATAGAGATCTCACCCGAAAATAGATTTTTTGCTTTGCTCAAAATCCGTTTTTTGGGCACAAGTCATGTCGTCCTGATGGAAGTATACCAGAGCATTAATGTATCTGTAGATTTTCATCAGTGCCTTAACCTTGGGATAAAAATTTCTATGATCATTTGGATCAATCGAGACAAATGACGTTACCGTTATCCGTCATTATCACTAATCATCTCCGATGTTAGTGCTTCCTACCCCCTACAGGGAAGAGTCATTCTAGATGGTAGAAAGGGGGGTCTCAAGGTAAGCAGATATTGTATGGACTAACATAAAAATACACCAGATGAACAAACCGTCTCGTAGTTTGTGAAAATTACCAAATACTTAACAGTGTTTCTTAATTCCATTGTTTGTGAGCATATGAATATATAAAAGTACATACTCTGGACTATAATCATGTAATTGTCGGGCGAGTCAGGACGCAATAATATTTTAATAGACGTTTATTAGTAAGTAAAACGAATGTAGCATGATAACGGAACTAGACATGTAACCTGTACAGAGATTATCTTTCTTTCTTGGAAAGCAAGAAATGATGAGTAATACTCTTAGATTGAAGAAAATTATAAAAAAAATTCTCTTCATAATTCCTGTACTGGTTACTTTTATCGGCACTGTGTACTACGTCACTGACACTAGTGCTCTCTGTATAATTCCACACCTGGGATTTTGAACAGAGCTAGTGTTACCATGGTAACACTTGATCAAAGGAGGTAACACCCTAAGAGGGATGACCTCTTCTCCCTTTAATTGACAGTCTCATTCAATTAGCTGTTCATCGTAGAATTAGACAGCGGGTTAAATATTCTACCCGACATCACCACATACTGCTTCAGATCATGGACTTGCTTAGCATAGTGTTTGTAGAACACTGTGGATGATTCTCACCCAGTATATGTGCGAGTACATTTGAAGTCCAAACCATTGACTGTCTATAATAGTAATTAGGAGGGCAGGTTTTAATACACTACCTGCCGCCACTACATAGTGTTTCAGTTCATGTACCTGTTTTGCATAGCGTTTGTAAAACACTCTGGATGATTTCCATCCAGTGTATGAACGAAAACGCTCATAGTCCATATACTGAAAGGAGTTCAGT
>NC_090737.1:91740510-91766708 GCF_036898095.1 Palaemon carinicauda | reverse complement strand
ACCCCTTATCTACATTCCTCTATCAGCACCTGCGTTGGTCAGACTTGTTTTATTTTGCTCTGTGTTGTTTTGTGTTTTTGAAGATGTCCGACGTTTTAGAGAACCCTGCTCCCAAGCTGTGTATTATATTTGTCTGTTTGGGATTTCTAGGTTGCGACAGTTATTTATTCTTATTCATGTTTGGTTTTTTTGTTATCGCTGCTTGTTGTTCCCTTTTGGGGGTTCGTCACGGTCATTTGGTGTCACCTCCTCATGATCTCTTTGTTTATCGGGCTTTCAATTAGTTCCTTATACTATTTGTAAGCCCTTGTTTATGTTTTGGACATCTAATGTGACGCAAAAATCGTTTCTATGTCCGGCAACCAGATATGTATATCAGTCGAGAAAAGTCAAAAAAGTGAAAATTACCCATTTTTACCCCTCTATCGCAAAATTCTGGAATGGGTTAGATACAATATTATTCATGATTCTGATTATACTATGTATGGGGCTCAAATTCTATACCAACTTAATGTGACGCAAAAATTGTTTCTATGTTTGGTAACCAGATATGTATTTCAGTCGAGAAAAGTCAAAAAGTGAAAATTACCCATTTTTACCCCTCTATCGCAAAATTCTGAAATGGGTTAGATACAATATTATTCATGATTCTGATTATACTATGTATGGGGCTCAAATTCTATACCAACTTAATGTGACGCAAAAATTGTTTCTATGTCTGGCAACCAGATATGTATATCAGTCGAGAAAAGTAAAAAAAGTGAAATTTACCCATTTTTACCCCTCTATCGCAAAATTCTGGAATGGGTTAGATACAATATTATTCATGATTCTGATTATACTATGTATGGGGCTCAAATTCTATACCAACTTAATGTGACGCAAAAATTGTTTCTATGTTTGGTAACCAGATATGTATTTCAGTCGAGAAAAGTCAAAAAAGTGAAAAATTACCCATTTTTACCCCTCTATCGCAAAATTCTGAAATGGGTTAGATACAATATTATTCATGATTCTGATTATACTATGTATGGGGCTCAAATTCTATACCAACTTAATGTGACGCAAAAATTGTTTCTATGTCTGGCAACCAGATATGTATATCAGTCGAGAAAAGTCAAAAAAGTGAAATTTACCCATTTTTACTCCTCTAATGCAAAATTCTGAAATGGGTTAGATACAATATTATTCATGATTCTGATTATACTATGTATGGGGCTCAAATTCTATACCAACTTAATGTGACGCAAAAATTGTTTCTATGTCTGGCAACCAGATATGTATATCAGTCGAGAAAAGTCAAAAAAGTGAAAATTACCCCTTTTTACCCCTCTATCGCAAAATTCTGGAATGGGTTAGATACAATATTATTCATGATTCTGATTATACTATGTATGGGGCTCAAATTCTATACCAACTCAATTTGACGCAAAAATTGTTTCTATGTCCGGCAACCAGATATGTATATCAGTCGAGAAAAGTCAAAAAAGTGAAAATTACCCATTTTTACCCCTCTATCGCAAAATTCTGAAATGGGTTAGATACAATATTATTCATGATTCTGATTATACTATGTATGGGGCTCAAATTCTATACCAACTTAATGTGACGCAAAAATTGTTTCTATGTCTGGCAACCAGATATGTATATCAGTCGAGAAATGTCAAAAAAGTGAAATTTACCCATTTTTACTCCTCTAATGCAAAATTCTGAAATGGGTTAGATACAATATTATTCATGATTCTGATTATACTATGTATGGGGCTCAAATTCTATACCAACTTAATGTGACGCAAAAATTGTTTCTATGTCTGGCAACCAGATATGTATATCAGTCGAGAAAAGTCAAAAAAGTGAAAATTACCCCTTTTTACCCCTCTATCGCAAAATTCTGGAATGGGTTAGATACAATATTATTCATGATTCTGATTATACTATGTATGGGGCTCAAATTCTATACCAACTCAATGTGACGCAAAAATTGTTTCTATGTCCGGCAACCAGATATGTATATCAGTCGAGAAAGTCAAAAAAGTGAAAATTACCCATTTTTACCCCTCTATCGCAAAATTCTGAAATGGGTTAGATACAATATTATTCATGATTCTGATATACTATGTATGGGGCTCAAATTCTATACCAACTTAATGTGACGCAAAAATTGTTTCTATGTCTGGCAACCAGATATGTATATCAGTCGAGAAATGTCAAAAAAGTGAAATTTACCAATTTTTACTCCTCTAATGCAAAATTCTGGAATGGGTTAGATACAATATTATTCATGATTCTGATTATACTATGTATGGGGCTCAAATTCTATACCAACTCAATGTGGCGCAAAAATTGTTTCTATGTCTGGCAACCAGATATGTATAACAGTCGAGAAATGTCAAAAAAGTGAAATTTACCAATTTTTACTCCTCTAATGCAAAATTCTGAAATGGGTTAGATACAATATTATTCATGATTCTGATTATACTATGTATGGGGCTCAAATTCTATACCAACTCAATGTGGCGCAAAAATTGTTTCTATGTCTGGCAACCAGATATGTATATCAGTCGAGAAATGTCAAAAAAGTGAAATTTACCAATTTTTACTCCTCTAATGCAAAATTCTGGAATGGGTTAGATACAATATTATTCATGATTCTGATTATACTATGTATGGGGCTCAAATTCTATACCAACTCAATGTGGCGCAAAAATTGTTTCTATGTCTGGCAACCAGATATGTATATCAGTCGAGAAATGTCAAAAAAGTGAAATTTACCAATTTTTACTCCTCTAATGCAAAATTCTGGAATGGGTTAGATACAATATTATTCATGATTCTGATTATACTATGTATGGGCTCAATTTCTACAACTCAATGTGGGAAAAATTAGTTTCTATGTCTGAACAGATATGTATATCAAGTCGAGAAATGTCAAAAAGTGAAATTTACCAATTTTTACTTCCTCTAATGCAAAATTCTGGATTGGGTTAGATTACAATATTATCATGATTCTGATTATACTATGTATGGGGCTCAAATTCTATACCAACTCAATGTGGCGCAAAAATTGTTTCTATGTCTGGCAACCAGATATGTATATCAGTCGAGAAATGTCAAAAAAGTGAAATTTACCAATTTTTACTCCTCTAATGCAAAATTCTGGAATGGGTAGATACAATATATTCATGATTCTGATTATACTATGTATGGGGCTCAAATTCTATACCAACTCAATGTGGCGCAAAAATTGTTTCTATGTCTGGCAACCAGATATGTATATCAGTCGAGAAATGTCAAAAAAGTGAAATTTACCAATTTTTACTCCTCTAATGCAAAATTCTGGAATGGGTTAGATACAATATTATTCATGATTCTGATTATACTATGTATGGGGCTCAAATTCTATACCAACTCAATGTGGCGCAAAAATTGTTTCTATGTCTGGCAACCAGATATGTATATCAGTCGAGAAATGTCAAAAAAGTGAAATTTACCAATTTTTACTCCTCTAATGCAAAATTCTGGAATGGGTTAGATACAATATTATTCATGATTCTGATTATACTATGTATGGGGCTCAAATTCTATACCAACTCAATGTGGCGCAAAAATTGTTTCTATGTCTGGCAACCAGATATGTATATCAGTCGAGAAATGTCAAAAAAGTGAAATTTACCAATTTTTACTCCTCTAATGCAAAATTCTGAAATGGGTTAGATACAATATTATTCATGATTCTGATTATACTATGTATGGGGCTCAAATTCTATACCAACTCAATGTGGCGCAAAAATTGTTTCTATGTCTGGCAACCAGATATGTATATCAGTCGAGAAATGTCAAAAAAGTGAAATTTACCAATTTTTACTCCTCTAATGCAAAATTCTGAAATGGGTTAGATACAATATTATTCATGATTCTGATTATACTATGTATGGGGCTCAAATTCTATACCAACTCAATGTGGCGCAAAAATTGTTTCTATGTCTGGCAACCAGATATGTATATCAGTCGAGAAATGTCAAAAAAGTGAAATTTACCAATTTTTACTCCTCTAATGCAAAATTCTGAAATGGGTTAGATACAATATTATTCATGATTCTGATTATACTATGTATGGGGCTCAAATTCTATACCAACTCAATGTGGCGCAAAAATTGTTTCTATGTCTGGCAACCAGATATGTATAACAGTCGAGAAATGTCAAAAAAGTGAAATTTACCAATTTTTACTCCTCTAATGCAAAATTCTGAAATGGGTTAGATACAATATTATTCATGATTCTGATTATACTATGTATGGGGCTCAAATTCTATACCAACTCAATGTGGCGCAAAAATTGTTTCTATGTCTGGCAACCAGATATGTATAACAGTCGAGAAATGTCAAAAAAGTGAAATTTACCAATTTTTACTCCTCTAATGCAAAATTCTGAAATGGGTTAGATACAATATTATTCATGATTCTGATTATACTATGTATGGGGCTCAAATTCTATACCAACTCAATGTGGCGCAAAAATTGTTTCTATGTCTGGCAACCAGATATGTATATCAGTCGAGAAATGTCAAAAAAGTGAAATTTACCAATTTTTACTCCTCTAATGCAAAATTCTGGAATGGGTTAGATACAATATTATTCATGATTCTGATTATACTATGTATGGGGCTCAAATTCTATACCAACTCAATGTGGCGCAAAAATTGTTTCTATGTCTGGCAACCAGATATGTACTGTATATCAATCGAGAAATGTCAAAAAAGTGAAATTTACCAATTTTTACTCCTCTAATGCAAAATTCTGGAATGGGTTAGATACAATATTATTCATGATTCTGATTATACTATGTATGGGGCTCAAATTCTATACCAACTCAATGTGGCGCAAAAATTGTTTCTATGTCTGGCAACCAGATATGTATATCAGTCGAGAAATGTCAAAAAAGTGAAATTTACCAATTTTTACTCCTCTAATGCAAAATTCTGGAATGGGTTAGATACAATATTATTCATGATTCTGATTATACTATGTATGGGGCTCAAATTCTATACCAACTCAATGTGGCGCAAAAATTGTTTCTATGTCTGGCAACCAGATATGTATATCAGTCGAGAAATGTCAAAAAAGTGAAATTTACCAATTTTTACTCCTCTAATGCAAAATTCTGGAATGGGTTAGATACAATATTATTCATGATTCTGATTATACTATGTATGGGGCTCAAATTCTATACCAACTCAATGTGGCGCAAAAATTGTTTCTATGTCTGGCAACCAGATATGTATATCAGTCGAGAAATGTCAAAAAAGTGAAATTTACCAATTTTTACTCCTCTAATGCAAAATTCTGGAATGGGTTAGATACAATATTATTCATGATTCTGATTATACTATGTATGGGGCTCAAATTCTATACCAACTCAATGTGGCGCAAAAATTGTTTCTATGTCTGGCAACCAGATATGTATATCAGTCGAGAAATGTCAAAAAAGTGAAATTTACCAATTTTTACTCCTCTAATGCAAAATTCTGAAATGGGTTAGATACAATATTATTCATGATTCTGATTATACTATGTATGGGGCTCAAATTCTATACCAACTCAATGTGGCGCAAAAATTGTTTCTATGTCTGGCAACCAGATATGTATATCAGTCGAGAAATGTCAAAAAAAGTGAAATTTACCAATTTTTACTCCTCTAATGCAAAATTCTGAAATGGGTTAGATACAATATTATTCATGATTCTGATTATACTATGTATGGGGCTCAAATTCTATACCAACTCAATGTGGCGCAAAAATTGTTTCTATGTCTGGCAACCAGATATGTATATCAGTCGAGAAATGTCAAAAAAGTGAAATTTACCAATTTTTACTCCTCTAATGCAAAATTCTGAAATGGGTTAGATACAATATTATTCATGATTCTGATTATACTATGTATGGGGCTCAAATTCTATACCAACTCAATGTGGCGCAAAAATTGTTTCTATGTCTGGCAACCAGATATGTATAACAGTCGAGAAATGTCAAAAAAGTGAAATTTACCAATTTTTACTCCTCTAATGCAAAATTCTGAAATGGGTTAGATACAATATTATTCATGATTCTGATTATACTATGTATGGGGCTCAAATTCTATACCAACTCAATGTGGCGCAAAAATTGTTTCTATGTCTGGCAACCAGATATGTATAACAGTCGAGAAATGTCAAAAAAGTGAAATTTACCAATTTTTACTCCTCTAATGCAAAATTCTGAAATGGGTTAGATACAATATTATTCATGATTCTGATTATACTATGTATGGGGCTCAAATTCTATACCAACTCAATGTGGCGCAAAAATTGTTTCTATGTCTGGCAACCAGATATGTATATCAGTCGAGGAATGTCAAAAAAGTGAAATTTACCAATTTTTACTCCTCTAATGCAAAATTCTGGAATGGGTTAGATACAATATTATTCATGATTCTGATTATACTATGTATGGGGCTCAAATTCTATACCAACTCAATGTGGCGCAAAAATTGTTTCTATGTCTGGCAACCAGATATGTATATCAGTCGAGAAATGTCAAAAAAGTGAAATTTACCAATTTTTACTCCTCTAATGCAAAATTCTGAAATGGGTTAGATACAATATTATTCATGATTCTGATTATACTATGTATGGGGCTCAAATTCTATACCAACTCAATGTGGCGCAAAAATTGTTTCTATGTCTGGCAACCAGATATGTATATCAGTCGAGAAATGTCAAAAAAGTGAAATTTACCAATTTTTACTCCTCTAATGCAAAATTCTGGAATGGGTTAGATACAATATTATTCATGATTCTGATTATACTATGTATGGGGCTCAAATTCTATACCAACTCAATGTGGCGCAAAAATTGTTTCTATGTCTGGCAACCAGATATGTATATCAGTCGAGAAATGTCAAAAAAGTGAAATTTACCAATTTTTACTCCTCTAATGCAAAATTCTGGAATGGGTTAGATACAATATTATTCAGGATTCTGATTATACTATGTATGGGGCTCAAATTCTATACCAACTCAATGTGGCGCAAAAATTGTTTCTATGTCTGGCAACCAGATACGTATTTCAGTCGAGCAAAGTAAAAAAAGTGAAAATTACCCATTTTTACCCCTCTATTGCAAAATTCTGGAATGGGTTAGATACAATATTATTCATGATTCTGATTATACTATGTATGGGGCTCAAATTCTATACCAACTCAATGTGGCGCAAAAATTGTTTCTATGTCTGGCAACCAGATATGTATATCAGTCGAGAAATGTCAAAAAAGTGAAATTTACCAATTTTTACTCCTCTAATGCAAAATTCTGGAATGGGTTAGATACAATATTATTCATGATTCTGATTATACTATGTATGGGGCTCAAATTCTATACCAACTCAATGTGGCGCAAAAATTGTTTCTATGTCTGGCAACCAGATATGTATATCAGTCGAGAAATGTCAAAAAAGTGAAATTTACCAATTTTTACTCCTCTAATGCAAAATTCTGGAATGGGTTAGATACAATATTATTCATGATTCTGATTATACTATGTATGGGGCTCAAATTCTATACCAACTCAATGTGGCGCAAAAATTGTTTCTATGTCTGGCAACCAGATATGTATATCAGTCGAGAAATGTCAAAAAAGTGAAATTTACCAATTTTTACTCCTCTAATGCAAAATTCTGGAATGGGTTAGATACAATATTATTCATGATTCTGATTATACTATGTATGGGGCTCAAATTCTATACCAACTCAATGTGGCGCAAAAATTGTTTCTATGTCTGGCAACCAGATATGTATATCAGTCGAGAAATGTCAAAAAAGTGAAATTTACCAATTTTTACTCCTCTAATGCAAAATTCTGAAATGGGTTAGATACAATATTATTCATGATTCTGATTATACTATGTATGGGGCTCAAATTCTATACCAACTCAATGTGGCGCAAAAATTGTTTCTATGTCTGGCAACCAGATATGTATATCAGTCGAGAAATGTCAAAAAAGTGAAATTTACCAATTTTTACTCCTCTAATGCAAAATTCTGAAATGGGTTAGATACAATATTATTCATGATTCTGATTATACTATGTATGGGGCTCAAATTCTATACCAACTCAATGTGGCGCAAAAATTGTTTCTATGTCTGGCAACCAGATATGTATATCAGTCGAGAAATGTCAAAAAAGTGAAATTTACCAATTTTTACTCCTCTAATGCAAAATTCTGAAATGGGTTAGATACAATATTATTCATGATTCTGATTATACTATGTATGGGGCTCAAATTCTATACCAACTCAATGTGGCGCAAAAATTGTTTCTATGTCTGGCAACCAGATATGTATAACAGTCGAGAAATGTCAAAAAAGTGAAATTTACCAATTTTTACTCCTCTAATGCAAAATTCTGAAATGGGTTAGATACAATATTATTCATGATTCTGATTATACTATGTATGGGGCTCAAATTCTATACCAACTCAATGTGGCGCAAAAATTGTTTCTATGTCTGGCAACCAGATATGTATAACAGTCGAGAAATGTCAAAAAAGTGAAATTTACCAATTTTTACTCCTCTAATGCAAAATTCTGAAATGGGTTAGATACAATATTATTCATGATTCTGATTATACTATGTATGGGGCTCAAATTCTATACCAACTCAATGTGGCGCAAAAATTGTTTCTATGTCTGGCAACCAGATATGTATATCAGTCGAGAAATGTCAAAAAAGTGAAATTTACCAATTTTTACTCCTCTAATGCAAAATTCTGGAATGGGTTAGATACAATATTATTCATGATTCTGATTATACTATGTATGGGGCTCAAATTCTATACCAACTCAATGTGGCGCAAAAATTGTTTCTATGTCTGGCAACCAGATATGTACTGTATATCAATCGAGAAATGTCAAAAAAGTGAAATTTACCAATTTTTACTCCTCTAATGCAAAATTCTGGAATGGGTTAGATACAATATTATTCATGATTCTGATTATACTATGTATGGGGCTCAAATTCTATACCAACTCAATGTGGCGCAAAAATTGTTTCTATGTCTGGCAACCAGATATGTATATCAGTCGAGAAATGTCAAAAAAGTGAAATTTACCAATTTTTACTCCTCTAATGCAAAATTCTGGAATGGGTTAGATACAATATTATTCATGATTCTGATTATACTATGTATGGGGCTCAAATTCTATACCAACTCAATGTGGCGCAAAAATTGTTTCTATGTCTGGCAACCAGATATGTATATCAGTCGAGAAATGTCAAAAAAGTGAAATTTACCAATTTTTACTCCTCTAATGCAAAATTCTGGAATGGGTTAGATACAATATTATTCATGATTCTGATTATACTATGTATGGGGCTCAAATTCTATACCAACTCAATGTGGCGCAAAAATTGTTTCTATGTCTGGCAACCAGATATGTATATCAGTCGAGAAATGTCAAAAAAGTGAAATTTACCAATTTTTACTCCTCTAATGCAAAATTCTGGAATGGGTTAGATACAATATTATTCATGATTCTGATTATACTATGTATGGGGCTCAAATTCTATACCAACTCAATGTGGCGCAAAAATTGTTTCTATGTCTGGCAACCAGATATGTATATCAGTCGAGAAATGTCAAAAAAGTGAAATTTACCAATTTTTACTCCTCTAATGCAAAATTCTGAAATGGGTTAGATACAATATTATTCATGATTCTGATTATACTATGTATGGGGCTCAAATTCTATACCAACTCAATGTGGCGCAAAAATTGTTTCTATGTCTGGCAACCAGATATGTATATCAGTCGAGAAATGTCAAAAAAAGTGAAATTTACCAATTTTTACTCCTCTAATGCAAAATTCTGAAATGGGTTAGATACAATATTATTCATGATTCTGATTATACTATGTATGGGGCTCAAATTCTATACCAACTCAATGTGGCGCAAAAATTGTTTCTATGTCTGGCAACCAGATATGTATATCAGTCGAGAAATGTCAAAAAAGTGAAATTTACCAATTTTTACTCCTCTAATGCAAAATTCTGAAATGGGTTAGATACAATATTATTCATGATTCTGATTATACTATGTATGGGGCTCAAATTCTATACCAACTCAATGTGGCGCAAAAATTGTTTCTATGTCTGGCAACCAGATATGTATAACAGTCGAGAAATGTCAAAAAAGTGAAATTTACCAATTTTTACTCCTCTAATGCAAAATTCTGAAATGGGTTAGATACAATATTATTCATGATTCTGATTATACTATGTATGGGGCTCAAATTCTATACCAACTCAATGTGGCGCAAAAATTGTTTCTATGTCTGGCAACCAGATATGTATAACAGTCGAGAAATGTCAAAAAAGTGAAATTTACCAATTTTTACTCCTCTAATGCAAAATTCTGAAATGGGTTAGATACAATATTATTCATGATTCTGATTATACTATGTATGGGGCTCAAATTCTATACCAACTCAATGTGGCGCAAAAATTGTTTCTATGTCTGGCAACCAGATATGTATATCAGTCGAGGAATGTCAAAAAAGTGAAATTTACCAATTTTTACTCCTCTAATGCAAAATTCTGGAATGGGTTAGATACAATATTATTCATGATTCTGATTATACTATGTATGGGGCTCAAATTCTATACCAACTCAATGTGGCGCAAAAATTGTTTCTATGTCTGGCAACCAGATATGTATATCAGTCGAGAAATGTCAAAAAAGTGAAATTTACCAATTTTTACTCCTCTAATGCAAAATTCTGAAATGGGTTAGATACAATATTATTCATGATTCTGATTATACTATGTATGGGGCTCAAATTCTATACCAACTCAATGTGGCGCAAAAATTGTTTCTATGTCTGGCAACCAGATATGTATATCAGTCGAGAAATGTCAAAAAAGTGAAATTTACCAATTTTTACTCCTCTAATGCAAAATTCTGGAATGGGTTAGATACAATATTATTCATGATTCTGATTATACTATGTATGGGGCTCAAATTCTATACCAACTCAATGTGGCGCAAAAATTGTTTCTATGTCTGGCAACCAGATATGTATATCAGTCGAGAAATGTCAAAAAAGTGAAATTTACCAATTTTTACTCCTCTAATGCAAAATTCTGGAATGGGTTAGATACAATATTATTCAGGATTCTGATTATACTATGTATGGGGCTCAAATTCTATACCAACTCAATGTGGCGCAAAAATTGTTTCTATGTCTGGCAACCAGATACGTATTTCAGTCGAGCAAAGTAAAAAAAGTGAAAATTACCCATTTTTACCCCTCTATTGCAAAATTCTGGAATGGGTTAGATACAATATTATTCATGATTCTGATTATACTATGTATGGGGCTCAAATTCTATACCAACTCAATGTGGCGCAAAAATTGTTTCTATGTCTGGCAACCAGATATGTATATCAGTCGAGAAATGTCAAAAAAGTGAAATTTACCAATTTTTACTCCTCTAATGCAAAATTCTGAAATGGGTTAGATACAATATTATTCATGATTCTGATTATACTATGTATGGGGCTCAAATTCTATACCAACTCAATGTGGCGCAAAAATTGTTTCTATGTCTGGCAACCAGATATGTATATCAGTCGAGAAATGTCAAAAAAGTGAAATTTACCAATTTTTACTCCTCTAATGCAAAATTCTGGAATGGGTTAGATACAATATTATTCATGATTCTGATTATACTATGTATGGGGCTCAAATTCTATACCAACTCAATGTGGCGCAAAAATTGTTTCTATGTCTGGCAACCAGATATGTATATCAGTCGAGAAATGTCAAAAAAGTGAAATTTACCAATTTTTACTCCTCTAATGCAAAATTCTGGAATGGGTTAGATACAATATTATTCATGATTCTGATTATACTATGTATGGGGCTTAAATTCTATACCAACTCAATGTGGCGCAAAAATTGTTTCTATGTCTGGCAACCAGATACGTATTTCAGTCGAGCAAAGTAAAAAAAGTGAAAATTACCCATTTTTACCCCTCTATTGCAAAATTCTGGAATGGGTTAGATACAATATTATTCATGATTCTGATTATACTATGTATGGGGCTCAAATTCTATACCAACTCAATGTGGCGCAAAAATTGTTTCTATGTCTGGCAACCAGATATGTATTGAAGTCGAGAAAAGTAAAAAAAGTTAAAATTACCCATTTTTACCCCTCTATCGCAAAATTCTGGAATGAGTTAGATACAATATTATTCATGATTCTGATTATACTATGTATGGGGCTCAAATTCTATACCAACTCAATGTGGCGCAAAAATTGTTTCTATGTCTGGCAACCAGATATGTATATCAGTCGAGAAATGTCAAAAAAGTGAAATTTACCAATTTTTACTCCTCTAATGCAAAATTCTGGAATGGGTTAGATACAATATTATTCATGATTCTGATTATACTATGTATGGGGCTCAAATTCTATACCAACTCAATGTGGCGCAAAAATTGTTTCTATGTCTGGCAACCAGATATGTATATCAGTCGAGAAATGTCAAAAAAGTGAAATTTACCAATTTTTACTCCTCTAATGCAAAATTCTGGAATGGGTTAGATACAATATTATTCAGGATTCTGATTATACTATGTATGGGGCTCAAATTCTATACCAACTCAATGTGGCGCAAAAATTGTTTCTATGTCTGGCAACCAGATACGTATTTCAGTCGAGCAAAGTAAAAAAAGTGAAAATTACCCATTTTTACCCCTCTATTGCAAAATTCTGGAATGGGTTAGATACAATATTATTCATGATTCTGATTATACTATGTATGGGGCTCAAATTCTATACCAACTCAATGTGGCGCAAAAATTGTTTCTATGTCTGGCAACCAGATATGTATATCAGTCGAGAAATGTCAAAAAAGTGAAATTTACCAATTTTTACTCCTCTAATGCAAAATTCTGAAATGGGTTAGATACAATATTATTCATGATTCTGATTATACTATGTATGGGGCTCAAATTCTATACCAACTCAATGTGGCGCAAAAATTGTTTCTATGTCTGGCAACCAGATATGTATATCAGTCGAGAAATGTCAAAAAAGTGAAATTTACCAATTTTTACTCCTCTAATGCAAAATTCTGGAATGGGTTAGATACAATATTATTCATGATTCTGATTATACTATGTATGGGGCTCAAATTCTATACCAACTCAATGTGGCGCAAAAATTGTTTCTATGTCTGGCAACCAGATATGTATATCAGTCGAGAAATGTCAAAAAAGTGAAATTTACCAATTTTTACTCCTCTAATGCAAAATTCTGGAATGGGTTAGATACAATATTATTCATGATTCTGATTATACTATGTATGGGGCTCAAATTCTATACCAACTCAATGTGGCGCAAAAATTGTTTCTATGTCTGGCAACCAGATACGTATTTCAGTCGAGCAAAGTAAAAAAAGTGAAAATTACCCATTTTTACCCCTCTATTGCAAAATTCTGGAATGGGTTAGATACAATATTATTCATGATTCTGATTATACTATGTATGGGGCTCAAATTCTATACCAACTCAATGTGGCGCAAAAATTGTTTCCATGTCTGGCAACCAGATATGTATATCAGTCGAGAAAAGTCAAAAAAGTGAAAATTACCCATTTTTACCCCTCTATCGCAAAATTCTGGAATGGGTTAGATACAATATTATTCATGATTCTGATTATACTATGTATGGGGCTCAAATTCTATACCAACTCAATGTGACGCAAAAATTGTTTCTATGTCTGGCAACCAGATACGTATTTCAGTCGAGCAAAGTAAAAAAAGTGAAAATTACCCATTTTTACCCCTCTATCGCAAAATTCTGGAATGGGTTAGATACAATATTATTCATGATTCTGATTATACTATGTATGGGGCTCAAATTCTATACCAACTCAAAGTGGCGCAAAAATTGTTTCTATGTCTGGCAACCAGATATGTATATCAGTCGAGAAAAGTCAAAAAAGTGAAAATTACCCATTTTTACCCCTCTATCGCAAAATTCTGAAATGGGTTAGATACAATATTATTCATGATTCTGATTATACTATGTATGGGGCTCAAATTCTATACCAACTCAATGTGGCGCAAAAATTGTTTCTATGTCCGGCAACCAGATATGTATATCAGTCGAGAAAAGTCAAAAAAGTGAAAATTACCCATTTTTACCCCTCTATCGCAAAATTCTGAAATGGGTTAGATACAATATTATTCATGATTCTGATTATACTATGTATGGGGCTCAAATTCTATACCAACTCAATGTGACGCAAAAATTGTTTCTATGTCCGGCAACCAGATATGTATATCAGTCGAGAAATGTCAAAAAAGTGAAAATTACCCATTTTTTACCCCTCTATCGCAAAATTCTGGAATGGGTTAGATACAATATTATTCATGATTCTGATTATACTATGTATGGGGCTCAAATTCTATACCAACTCAATGTGGCGCAAAAATTGTTTCTATGTCTGGCAACCAGATATGTATATCAGTCGAGAAAAGTAAAAAAAGTGAAAATTACCCATTTTTACCCCTCTATCGCAAAATTCTGGAATGGGTTAGATACAATATTATTCATGATTCTGATTATACTATGTATGGGGCTCAAATTCTATACCAACTCAATGTGACGCAAAAATTGTTTCTATGTCCGGCAACCAGATATGTATATCAGTCGAGAAAAGTAAAAAAAGTGAAAATTACCCATTTTTACCCCTCTATCGCAAAATTCTGAAATGGGTTAGATACAATTTTAATCATGATTCTGATTATAATATGTATGGGGCTCAAATTCTATACCAACTCAATGTGACGCAAAAATTGTTTCTATGTCTGGCAACCAGATATGTATTGAAGTCGAGAAAAGTCAAAAAAGTGAAAATTACCCATTTTTACCCCTCTATCGCAAAATTCTGGAATGGGTTAGATACAATATTATTCATGATTCTGATTATACTATGTATGGGGCTCAAATTCTATACCAACTCAATGTGACGCAAAAATTGTTTCTATGTCTGGCAACCAGATACGTATTTCAGTCGAGCAAAGTAAAAAAAGTGAAAATTACCCATTTTTACCCCTCTATCGCAAAATTCTGGAACTGGTTAGATACAATATTATTCATGATTCTGATTATACTATGTATGGGGCTCAAATTCTATACCAACTCAATGTGACGCAAAAATTGTTTCTATGTCTGGCAACCAGATACGTATTTCAGTCGAGCAAAGTCAAAAAAGTGAAAATTACCCATTTTTACCCCTCTATCGCAAAATTCTGGAACGGGTTAGATACAATATTATTCATGATTCTGATTATACTATGTATGGGGCTCAAATTCTATACCAACCCAACGTGTCGCAAAAATCATTTCTATTCGTGGCAACCACAGATGTATTTCAGTCGAGAAAATTTTTTGATAATTCTGACCATCCTCTACATTCAGATCTTCATGGACAGTGCCATCATGTTAGTAATACTGGGCATGCAGTTGCCTGCAGTTAATTCTAATAGTCAGGTCTTTTCCATCATGAGGCTCAATATTGCACAGTATTCTAGATGTTTTATTCCACCTGTGACCAAGTCGTTGAATGATCTTCCTAATCAGGTGGTTGAATCGGTAGAATTTTAACAGTTCAAACATGTAGAAAAACCATCATGGCCATCTCACCCAAAAATATTTTTTGCTTTGGTCAAAATCCGTTTTATGTTGAACAGGCTGACATGTCTTTTAATAGTTTTTTTGGGCTCAAGCCATGACGTCCTGACGGAAGGTTCCTTCAGTAGCTTCCTATCTGTAGTTAAATATACCCTAGGAAGCTACTGAAGGAACCTTCCATCAGGATGTCATGGCTAGATTTTTCGCTTCGCTTAAAATCCGTTATATATGAAATTTCTCTTATAATGTTTTTAAAACGGATTTTTACCTAGGAAAAATCTATTTTTAGGTGAGATAGCCATGTCCTCCAGATGGAAGGTCCCTCCGGCCGCTTCCTACTGTATAATATTTCTGCGAGTGATATTACAAGAGAATTACCCTCAGATATCATGGGTTCTAACCCCCGAACAACTATCCTAAGATATCAATATTTTACATGATTCTGATAATACCATGTATGTGGTTCAAGTTTTTTACCAAATCCATGTTTTGCAAACATTTTTTTCTATTTCTAGCAGGCAGAGATGTATTTTTGTCAAGAAAATCAAACTATTGCTCTCTAGTCTTGGGTAGTGCCATAGCCTCTGTACCATGGTCTTCCACTGTCTTCTCTTCATCTTGTTTTGTTAAGGTTTATATTGGAAATATTTATTCTAATTTTGTTACTGTTCTTAAAATATTCTATTTTTCCTAGTTTCCTTTCCTTACTGGGTTACTTTCCCTGTTGGAGGCCCTGGGCTTACAGCATATCCTGCTTATCCAACTAGGGTTGTAGCTTAGCAGGTAATAATAATAATAATAATAATAATAATAATAATAATAATAATAATAATAATAATAATAGTAAAAAACTTGAAAATTACCAAATTTGATGCTTCAACCACGAGGCCTGCTTCTGGATGCAACTTGCTGCCTAAATGGAATTTCTTATTGTTTTAAATTTGCGTCCACTAATTCTTTATTCCATAATGTAAGCAAAATTAGGAATGAGAATTTTTTTCTTCAATATCTGTGCAGTTATTCAAACACCAAATTCGCATGTCAACATTTATGACTGATATAGTGATAGGTCTGTTATATCAGTGTTGCAAGATGGGCTAGACTAAATTTCCTTGTTTTGGTCTTAAAAAATTCCCTTTCTCAAGCAAAATATATCCTTGTTCTATATATATATATATATATATATATATATATATATATATATATATATATATATATATATATATATATATATATATACACACACACACACACACACATATATATATATATATATATATATATATATATATATATATATATATATATATATATATATATATATATATATATACACACACACACACACACACATATATATATATATATATATATATATATATATATATATATATATATATATATATATATATATATATATATATATATATATAATGATCAATTGAACATATGGCTTCTATCACCTCACGACATTAACTCATCAGGGGGTAAAAATGAAACTATTTTTTCATGGTTTTACTTTACATTTATTTTACTAACTACAGTTTTAGTCAGCCATTAGTTCATGGCTATCTTCTGAACTTGAGTTACATTCATCAATAGGAATACAGTAGGCCTAAAGCATAATAGAAATCTAGATACAAAACAAATATTTGTGAAGAGAAAATTACGAGTTTACTAAAAGAAAAACTGTTTATATGTCTTTGAAAACAAAATATTTTTATACATTAGTGTGAAGCAAGAAAAATAATAGTAGATATTGAACAAGGATGGATAATTTAGAGAATACCATATATAAAGTTATGAAAAACAGAAGTACATAATGTATTGAATGCATACCGATAACATAAGTTTAATTCTTATTTGAGGAGAAAATTCCAAGTAAATAGTAATATTATCTTTAACATGAAGACTTATTCAGTTGTTTTCAACCTATTGTATAATAGGAATTCTTTGGGTCGGATTAAAAGTTTCGTCAATCCTCAGTTTGCCGGGAGGGATAGTTAAGCTGCAACAACGTAACAGTTAAACTCTCGATCTATTCCCACTGCCATCTGTTCAGAATTCGTGCCCTCAGAAACAGAAACAATCTTTTTTGCTACTTGTCATAGATTTTGTGTCTTCTCCCAATTTTATTTTACCATCTTGCTAGCTTGCTTGTGAGATTGCCCAGCCCTTCTTGCTGGACAGGGGCTCTTTCATATGGAACCTTCGAATAAAATTTCCCACTTGATTTTAGTATTTTATTTTCCTTTTTACCTTTTTGAACTCAAAATTTCCCAAAACAACGGAAATTTTCCTCCATCTGTCATTATGACTTTCAGTATACCAAGTATAAGTAAGTAGGCCTATAAGTATGACTTTCAGTGGTTAGGTCTATATATACACCAGAGTATTAGTACTGTCATTAATAGAACCAACTTTTCTACTATTTGTTAGAGATTTTATAGCTTCTCTCATTTTTCTTTTCTTATGTATTGTGCTTTTCATAAATGCGAAACAGAGTAAAATTGCCCTGTTGATTTCGAAGTTTTCTTCCTATTTTCGTAAAACAGGGAAATTTTCCTCTTTTCTGTTTTAATGTTAATGTTTTAAAGTATTTTATTTTAAATGTTCATTACTTCATGTGTTTTTTTTTTTTATTATTTCCTCATTTCCTCACCAGGGTCCTCTACTATAGCATCGTCTGTTATTATACCTGGCCTTACTAATCGAGAGAGTTATTTACTGCTAGCCGAACATAACGCTATCCTCGGGTAGCTATCTCCGGGTAGAAAGATTTCAGTGGCTATAGTGGTGATGAAACTGGCTGAACCCCAGACAAAAATAAAGACATGTTTGAGGCCTTTAAACGTTGTCAGAGTTCAAATGATCTTTTCTAATCAATTTGTGAGTTTTTCACCATGTTTTTGTTTACTACATCCTCTACAAGACTGTTCCATTTATTTGATATTTTGTAGGTATAGAAATTACAACATTGAGTGGTGTAATATCTTTTCAATTCCAGTTTTGTATCCATTATCTCTGGATTAATTTTCTAAGCTTATATAGGTTGTTGTAGAATATATTTGTTATTCCTTCATGAATTTTTGATGATTCTATTAGCTTCCCCTTTAGTCTTCGAGTATGTACATCATAAATTTTCAAACGTTTTAACCACCGTCTAGGTCTCCATAGCTTTTACTGGATCTAGTCTGTGTATATTCCTCTGAATACTTGTAGCCCAAAATTGGACTCAGTATTCTAAATGTGTTCTTACTAGTGATCTACACAGCTTTAGTAGAGTGTCTTAGTTTCTGTGTTTGTATTGTTTCCTTAAGTAATTGATTACTTTTTCGGCTTTCTTTTGAACTCATACGCTCTGTTTGGTGAATTTCCAATCTTTCCTAACAACAAAGCTGAGAATTTCAACCTGGTCCACTCTTTCTACTTCATTACCAGCAGAGAGTAATCTGCTTGTGGTCATCCTAACTTACGTGCCTAATTTTTTTTTCCCAGGTATAAAGGCAATTGGCCTTTTCTTGAATTTCCTCTCAGTTTAATTAGATCCTCTCATAAGTGTTCTAAGTTTTGCATCGTTTATACCTAGTTTAGTATCGCCGGGAAATTGGGACATTTCAATCGTGAACCTATGTCGGTAATATAAATCAGAAATAGTTATGGGTCAAAGACGGGTCACTGGGTTACACCGCTCGTAACAGATGCCCACTTTGAGGCTTTTCTAGTGATTACACCTCTCAGTTTTATATATTTCAGCCAATCGTCGATCCATTTAGCTGGGTAATCAATGATGGCCTGTGACCTAATCCTAACCATTCCTTGTTTTGTGATGGACTTTACCAAAAGCCTTATAAAAGTGTGGGTATATAATGTTTATTGTCCTACTTTTTTGTAGAGAGAGAGAGAGAGAGAGAGAGAGAGAGAGAGAGAGAGAGAGAGAGAGAGAGAGAGAGAGAGAGAGAGAGAGAGAGAGAGAGAGAGAGAGAGAGTAAAGTTACAATTAATAGAAGTCTGATTTTTTCTCAAAGCGGTTTCCTACCTCAGATGAAATCCATTTTTGTCAATGCTATTTGCTATCAAACATTTCTAATCAGAGAAGTTTCGAAACAAATATGCTACCCTTTTATATATCATTATATTTTGAGTTTTAAACCAATCATTATGTTCGACGCTAATAGATTTGTATATGATATTAAAGGTTTGACAGAACTACCCTTCCGTTGGATGAAAAATCAGATTTTAGCATTGAATGGCAGTGACTGATGGACGTTGTGGAATTTGTCCGGCCAAAAATCTTTGCTTTATTCCTCAGAACTTGGATATTATTGAAAACATATTTCTCGCTAGAATGCTTAAAGATTTGATAAAATTTTATCAATTTATTATAAAAAGTAGTTTGTACAACTACAAACTCAGAAACATAATTCATACTATGGATTTTGAGGCTTATGATCTGCACCATATACAAAAAATATTTGCCTTAATAGTAATAAGAAAAGATGTTAATAGAATTCTTAGTATTTTACTAGTTTTATTTACAGCAGTGATGCTATATAGAAATTGATTAAATATGAGTCATGATATATAGTAAGTGAACTTAAAGAATGATTAAAAACTATGTGTGAACATTACAACATAATTTGACAACACTAGAGATGGTGACTCGCTATATATACAATAGAAAAAGACAAAAGGATACACGGACACGCTTAGACTTATATATTTTATAGTTGGCCTTTGTTCTCAATGATAGTCTGAAGAGTCTTCCAATTGGAAAAAGGTGTTGGCCTTCGAATGGATTATCATGGTTTTATTCATGGGACCTGATAATATTGAGTCCTAAATATGTAGGAGGAGGAGGGGACAAAATGAAAAAAAAATGTCAATTAAGAAAAAAAAAGTTGAATATATAATTTTTTCAGTACAATATGCAGTTTAAGCAATGATTAAATAGTTCGGTAGCCATTTTAATCAGCTCAAGTCGTTGTCAGGAAAACAATCGAGGACCTGATTGAAAAGTACAAAATAAAAAGGAAGGAGTGACGAACAATAAGAAAAGGGAAGAGAATTGTGGTTAAGTCGCTCGTTGTAAGTCACTGGATAATACAGGTTTTTGTAAGAAATTTTTTTAAGCACATACATTTTAGACTAATTAAGGAACAATGGTCAAGTTACTCTTTGTAAACAATATAGTATATTTTAATATTTTCTAGATAAAAGTAAATTTTATGCCAATTAGGAGATTATGCTAAAGTTACTCATTGTAAACTTGCTTATGATGTTTACTTAGCTTCGATTCGTCCTCGGTAATTTACCGGCTGAACCGATGTCAGACTCAACATTGTTTTAGCATTATCACTAGGGCTCTCCTTGCAAGGCTGGTAGTACGGTACGGTACGGAATGTTTTTCCGTACTCCGTACCTGGCTAAAATACCGTACCGTAATTTCGTACCGTACTATCAATAATTTTTCCGTACCGTACAGTACGGAAAAAATACCGTACCGTAATTCCGAACCTTTACCGTACTAATATGGCTGCTGCTGCTAAGGATATTTGTAGTAATATTGAATACTGTTCCTTTGTTTTTAATACAAGACCAAGAGTATTGACTTTTGGATTCATAAAACATGTTTAGCCATGAAACTATACCGTATATTTAGTACATGAAATATAGTGTATGAAATATTAAAAATATTTCCCAGTATTATGACTCTTTGGATAATAATAATAATATTGTTGAAACCATCACTTCCTCTTTTAAGGATTTTATTATGAAAAAGATATACAATAATCCAACCATTAATAGAACTTGAAAGCATAGCCTGATGTTACCATGTAATAAAATAAACTAATTTTTTTCTCAACATTCAAAAGTTACGATGTAATAAAATAAAATAAATCTTTTTTTTCTTGACATTGATAAACTAAAGTTACGATGTAAGAAAATAAACTAAATATTTTTTCTCAACATTCATAAAGTTAAGTTAAGATGTAATAAAATAAACTAAATCTTTTTCCTCGACATTGATAAAATAAAGCTTGTAGCCTAGGCTATAGTAGGAAAATACCTCCCAATAGCAACTTCGTTTAACCAAACATAGGAGTTCAAATTGATTATGTATTGCATCTTAGAAACATAATGGCATCTATTATATCATCCTTCATGCCTAGTCTTAGTTCATCCAAAATGCATCTCAACCCTGAGAATGTTCGCTCTACACTCACTTGAGTGACAGGAAGTGCAAGGGCTACCTCGGCTATAGCCTTCAAATCTTGGTGTGGATGTTTATTCCACCACGTGAACATATCTTCCCTTTTTTCTATTCGAGTAGTTATTGAAATGCCTAATTGTTTGTTTTATTTCGGTTAATTGCAAAGCATCATAATCCACTAGTTTGCTCTCCCTTTTTTTTATTGTTATCAGTAGCAGACAATATTTGGTCAATTATATATTTTGAGCTCTCTTCATTTCCACTTTGGCTTTCACTCAAGTTCTTTTCTTGATTTTTTTTTTTTTTTTTTTTTTTTTGTAAAATCATCCTGAAAATTACTAGAGCTTTGCAATGACATATTCTCTTCCACAATGCAGTGAGGTGCAGCATTGCAAGATCTTTTTGTAGTTCAACTAATAGGCACTGAAATCTTGGATCAAGATAAATGGCTGCCAGGAATGCTGCATTGTTGAGTAGAGAAAGCTCTCGATTCTGCATGGCAGTAATAAGGTCGGCTGAAAACTGTCTAGATGATTTTGACAGAAGCCTTTTACATTTAACCACTCACCAAGGAACATTCTAGCAGTCAGTTTCTGCATTTGTATGGTAACGGTCGTATTGTACACAGGTTTGAGACAGAGTAAAAGGTCTTCAATAGTTTGCCAGTCATCTTCAGGTTTCAAAAGAGATTCATTGGCAAGTCCTATTTGGCATAAAAAGATTTGCTTGCCATGACACTCTGTAGCATCTCATAAGATGAGCCCCATCTTGTTTCGCAATCCAATTTGGGCAGTGGTTTGTCATTTTTTTCTAAATACTAACCTCATATTCTGTGTATGGATTTTATTCACTACTTTGCGCACTTTAGTTAGCAAAGATTTTACAGATTGATTTCCGTTGATCATATCATGCACACAGCTGTAACGTATGAGCAGCACATCTAACGGAAATGACTCCATCAGCTGCTGTTGTGACATGATTCAATGCCTCTTCCCAGTTTTCTAACTGTTCTGTGTCAGTGGAAGCAACGTAAACAGCACTTGTAGTGGCAGACTGGCAGCAGACACACTCAGTAGCTCATAGTTAAGCATAAGGCTTTTCTGTCGGAAGACTTCCGAAGCACAATATAGGATTATATTTGTGATACTTCAAACTTTTGTTGGTATTACTTCAAGTATTAGACACAGACGTCGCATGTTAATTAAGAAATTAACACATGCATTGTATATTACAAACTGAAATATAAAATACCTTAGTATTCTACAAGTTAAATTTTTTTTAGTCCAGTCCATTGCTGGTGTCCAAATATGCATTAACAGTAATTGCGTAGTGATAGATATCCAAGCCTAAGGTAAGGTACGGTATGGAATTTGCCCATTTTTTTCTTACCTGAACCGTACCGTACCGTACCTTGGTAAAATTACCGTACCGTAATTCCGTACCGTACTTATAGGCTAAATATCAACCGTACCGTACCGTACTCCGTACCGTACCGTACCGTACGCCAGCCTTGTCTCTAACACACATTAGGATCAGATCAATTTTTCGGTTCTTACTTATACAGATGATAACATTATATCTGCAATGAAATATAGGAAATTTATCTTCCATATTTATAATGTGTAGAGCTGTTATTTTAGTATACGTGAACTACCCAAAAAATTTCAAGAAATACTAACATCAATGATGGCGATGAATATGAGAATATTAATGTTGATGAAGGACAGTATTATGTTGCTTATGGTGATATTTGGCTAATTAACATAATCGATGAAAATATAATGTGCCATCAATAGAAATATTTTTTTTTTTCTTTTTTCACCTTGAATTGCTCTTTGTCTTCCTTCTTAGCGAGGTGTCTGAGGTGAATACATTCACCTAGACTAAAGATATACGAGATAAATATACTAACAGTACATGAATAGTCGAGATAGTTAATCTAAGTAGCCACTAGCCTTTTTCCAAAAAAAAAAAAAATGTCATTATATTCTTTGGGGAAACAGGGATGGGTTTTGCCTATACCACTTGATTATGATATTTATCTAAATTGCGTTCTTTAAGGCTAAGGAAATCAGATTTCACTGGAGAATTCTTCTTTTATGCTCGTATAAGGTATTGGTTCCTGTTCTTTATTCTGGATAGGTGTGGCAGGTCGAATATGACCTGAGTAGGTTTCAGGAAAAAACATGTTTTTTTGGCTATAATTTTTCGTATGTATTGGCTGCTCGTGATATCGACTTGCGAGACCTCAGTTCAGTGTACGTAGCAGTCGGGTCAGAACGCCTTTCACAGCAGTTTTTTTCCTCGTTCCATTTCTGGGATACCGTCGGGTCGAGCTCAACCCATCAATACCTGTTTGAGGTAAGTTATGAAATATCGAAGTTTTTATATATGTATCAAATGTACATTAGTGTTTAGGCATGTATAAAAAAGGACTGTAGTGAAGTGTTTGTGAATGGCTTGTACCCTGTATGCTTGACCTTGGTGCGGATTTAGGTGCCGCAAGTTGCCAAGTAGCGTATTTTTTGTAAATGCTATTTTTCCTTTTTTTGCATTTTTCAGTTTACATCAATATAAAATGGCAAAACGTCAAACTCTTGTCTTCGAGGAGAGGAAGAGGAAAAGGAGGAGGGGTGAACTCCAGCCAGCCAGGGGACCGCCTATACGTCTCTCTCTCTCTCTCTCTCTCTCTCTCTCTCTCTCTCTCTCTCTCTCTCTCTTGAAGAGATGCAAAGATTGGGTATAATATATATATATATATATATATATATATATATATATATATATATATATATATATATATATATATATATATATATATATATATATATATATATATATAGATAGATATACGTATATATGTATTTATATATACATACATATATATATATATATATATATATTATATATATATATATATATATATATATATATATATATATATATATATATATAGCCTATGTATATATATATATACATATATATATATATATATATATATATATATATATATATATATATATATATATATATATATATATATATATATACATATATATGTGTGTGTGTATATATATATATATATATATATATATATATATATATATATATATATATATATATATATATATATATATATATATATATATATATATATATATACATATAAATATATATATATATATATATATATATATATATATATATATATATATATATATATATATATATATATATAATTTTTTCGTCCTACTCCATTTTATTGGTAACTAATTTTAGTTTCTTTTTCCCCTAGGTACGGCATAAAGCTGGTATTGGCATATGATACTGACCCGCACTACATGTGTAATGCCATACCAACTCTTGAGAAGGACGCAGAAAAGGTGCTGAGAGAAACGTTCACGATTAACCTTTCTGCCCCTTTTCATCGACTGGGCCTTAGGGTGACAACGGATAATTTCTCCACAAGTCTTCCACTTGCTTTGGCAATTGAGACAGAAGGCATGTACTTGTGTGGCACCATTGGACAGAAACCTTACATTCCCAAACAGATTTCCAAGAAGGTGCTTCCTATCAAGGACTCAGTGGCTGTGTTCAATTAGGAATATAATTTAACCCTTCAATGTCAGCAAATTAATAGAACAAAGAAGTTCATGTTATTAAGTTCTCTTCATCGCGATCCTTCTGAGATCTAGAAGGGAGAACTGACATCCAAATGTTCCATAACTCGACGAGGTGGGAGGGGTGTGGTGTAGACACATTTGATCAGATGTGTGCTACATCCAATTGTATTTGTAAGATACAACGCTGGCCACTGTGTTTCTTTTATGGGATACTGAATAGAGTAATGGTAAATTTCTATATTTTGTACACCTCCATGCCCTTCTCAAAGCCGATATCAAGGAGAACTCTCCTCAATGAAATGGCCTTTGATTTGTGTGCTCCCCAAGTGAAATATCGGTACGGTATACCTGCGGGGAAATTTTCAAAGCTGCTCCATCAACTAATACTTGACACCTTCAAGATAAAACCTCAACCCGGACATGACATTCCCTGTGGCCACATCAGGCTGCCGAAAAGGGTTAGATGCCATAACTGCCCATCCAAGGACGATCACAAGACGAACACAGCCTGTTTGAAGTGTCGCAAACCTCTGTGTCTGCAGCACCAAGCTGTGTTGTGTCCAGAATTTTTGATGGTTGTTCTAGGTAAGACACTAAAATAGATATATGTATTTTTTA
>NC_090737.1:91696776-91721776 GCF_036898095.1 Palaemon carinicauda | reverse complement strand
AAAAAAAAAAAAAAAAAAAAAAATCAAGAAAAGAACTTGAGTGAAAGCCAAAGTGGAAATGAAGAGAGCTCAAAATATATAATTGACCAAATATTGTCTGCTACTGATAACAATAAAAAAAGGGAGAGCAAACTAGTGGATTATGATGCTTTGCAATTAACCGAAATAAAACAAACAATTAGGCATTTCAATAACTACTCGAATAGAAAAAAGGGAAGATATGTTCACGTGGTGGAATAAACATCCACACCAAGATTTGAAGGCTATAGCCGAGGTAGCCCTTGCACTTCCTGTCACTCAAGTGAGTGTAGAGCGAACATTCTCAGGGTTGAGATGCATTTTGGATGAACTAAGACTAGGCATGAAGGATGATATAATAGATGCCATTATGTTTCTAAGATGCAATACATAATCAATTTGAACTCCTATGTTTGGTTAAACGAAGTTGCTATTGGGAGGTATTTTCCTACTATAGCCTAGGCTACAAGCTTTATTTTATCAATGTCGAGGAAAAAGATTTAGTTTATTTTATTACATCTTAACTTAAATTTATGAATGTTGAGAAAAAATATTTAGTTTATTTTCTTACATCGTAACTTTAGTTTATCAATGTCAAGAAAAAAAAGATTTATTTTATTTTATTACATCGTAACTTTTGAATGTTGAGAAAAAAATTAGTTTATTTTATTACATGGTAACATCAGGCTATGCTTTCAAGTTCTATTAATGGTTGGATTATTGTATATCTTTTTCATAATAAAATCCTTAAAAGAGGAAGTGATGGTTTCAACAATATTATTATTATTATCCAAAGAGTCATAATACTGGGAAATATTTTTAATATTTCATACACTATATTTCATGTACTAAATATACGGTATAGTTTCATGGCTAAACATGTTTTATGAATCCAAAAGTCAATACTCTTGGTCTTGTATTAAAAACAAAGGAACAGGGGAATGTGCGGTATTGTGCCTTATGACTGTAATGGCACGAATTCGTATTAACTGTATACCTTGTACTACTCATTGGATGGTAGAGTTTGGGGAGATTAGGAAGGAAAGGAGAGTCATAATTATGAAAATTTACATGTTTACAGAACGAACTGAATACGGTACCAAAGATTAATATCAAGTTCACCAAAAAGGAATTTGATAATCCACACGTTACTAAACTCTGATTACGTAGTCCAGTTACCCTTCTGATTTAAAGTATATTTACTTTTGTGATCACGAACCTCGCACTCGGTCTTACTGAGTAACTCAAAGTTCATTTTGAGCGTACATACATACATACAAAAAAAAAAAAAAAAAAAATACCGATAATAACAGCATTGCATTTAATAACAAAAATCATTTTAATGTTAACTCAAATGTATTAATCATGTAAATGTTCATTATAACGAGAATTGTTTCACATTGGGGGAATCGACTCCACCCCCTTCTTACTCCCCTTTCCCGTATAAACCCTGTACCTAAGATCCTACTTATAAGACATGTAGAGATAGACTCTGGAGAGTTTCTCAATACCACATATCAAAGGTGCTCCTCGGTTCAAACAGGAAACTCAGAGCAATCTAGGGTTTACTAAGGGATTTTACTTCTGCCCCTTTGGTTCCTTTGTGTTTCCTATCCTATATAATGTTTCCGCCATACCTGTAATCGTGTATCCCTCTTGATTTCATCTAGTATCTATCTGAAACAGGATTGTTCGTTTAACTAATTTAGATATCTATTTTTTTGAAGGGGGATAATTCCATCAACTATAATCTTTTTGACATTAATTAGTAAAATCTTTCCTTTCTTCCACCCAGGTGTCACTCTCATTTCAAGTGTGTCATTCAAGTATAACTGAATGGTTATTACAAGTTAGATATATGAACCTAATGGCTTCCTCGGTCTCGAAGGTGATGCATAAATGGTAAATTCATTATACTAATACATAATTCTAAAAAAAAAAAATCGTTATCGTATAGGTATTCCCAGTCATCAGTTACTACACCTGCATCAACTTTCATGACAAAGTTTAATAATAAAAGTAACTTAAGGATTTAGTTCAATAGTAAAACAGTTATGGGTTTGGAAGGTCGCAATTATATCTAAAGCATTTGTGACTTCAATATCGTGAGAGCCGGGAACACCAAAAACGGATATTAAAAGGGATGTGAGCATCGTTGCCATAAACTCATGCAGCTTTTTAATTACAGTAACTCGATATTGGCTCCGAAATATATAGAAAGGGTTTGTGAGTCTGGTCATTCTAAATGTTAGGGCTTCCACTTAGTTTTATGACAGTTTTATTTCTGGTTTTTATCGTGGGGAGTCATATATCTCTTGGTTTTGGTAACATAAATGAAATGTGTTGCACAATGTCAGCTGCATTTCAAGACCTGTCGTGTAAAGTGACAAGACAGTTAAAGGGAAAATAACTAATTTATTTCATGAGCTTTTCTCATCAAAACTTTTATTTTCCGTAAATAAACGCATTTGAGTTGGAGAATTAAAATGTATATTTTTCAAGGGAAGTAACGGCCAAAGGCTCTCTATGAGGTAAGCAGTTAGATTTCAGAATATTTAATTGTATATAAAGTATGAAACGTTAACTGAAGTTGTATTGACCCCCCCCACCATAAAAATTAAATAAAAAATAGAACAAATACATTCAGAATATTTCTAAAAGCCAGCAAACAGCTAAATGACATAAACAGTTTTTTTTTTTTTTTTTTCATTATGAAATCATTTTCATTTCAGTGATGGTTAATGAAAGTAATACAGAATTAAAGTCCTTCGTAAACACTTTCTTAAGACTCGACGATAACAGTTGTGAGGTTTAGCTAATACAGTATTTAAACTTTTTGATCCTCTTTGTGGCCTTTGAGTTCACACGCTATAAACTGAGGAGAACTAGCAAATTAAGCTAATCTTGGGAGGTTAGTTGCCTGGACAGACAGCTTTCCACGTTTGTAATTTTTTTTTCTAACTTCCTTAGACTGAGAGATAAGAAGCATCTCACTATAGCTACCCAAGTCTTGATGTGGTAGGTTTTCTTAGTTAGAGACTCGAAATAAACTTAATATGTCCTCTGCGTGGAATTATTTCATTAAGGCGAACACAGAAGAAACTGTTTTGCACGTTGTGGATGGTACCGTGATAAATAAAAACATATTCTTCTATATTCGTCCTCAAGAAATAATCATATATAAAGGTCTTTTTATGTTTATTTTAAGTACTTAAAGTTTGTAACCGAACAAGCAGCAGTTCCATTCTATCCAACCTTACTTCTCTCTCTCTCTCTCTCTCTCTCTCTCTCTCTCTCTCTCTCTCTCTCTCTCTCTCTCTCACACACACACACACACACACACACACACACACATATATATATATATATATATATATATATATATATATATATATATATATATATATATATATATATATATATATATATATATATATGCACTATAATCAATCAAAAGGATACCTGTTAATTCTCCAATTCAAAATAATAGGATTTAAACTTGTGGATTAATAGGGCGCAGTCCAACGCGTACAAACTACAATATCATAAAATTAACAATACAAATTTATCTCTTTCTAAATCTTTCAAATCTATTGGGAAAATACCTGCCCGGCAACCTGCTGGATCAGAGTTGAGACCCACTCAAGGTCGATAGCTGTTAGTTGGGTCTTCAACCTCACCATTTTTATGAACCAGAGTTGGGGGTTTGGGGAAGCCTATATCTGCCTGCTGAGTCATTAGAGATCATTGCCTATATATATATATATATATATATATATATATATATATATATATATATATATATATATATATATATATATATATATATATATATATATATATATATATATATATATATATATATATATATATATATATATATATATATATATACACTGTATTGGCTGATGCAGAGAAAAGAACTAACAATAGCCATATTAACGTTCATTCACTTAATCCTTGCTTGGAGGCAAGGCCAATATAAGGGAGAATCCCTTGCAAAAAAAAAAAAATAAAAAAATAAAAATTTGAAAGAGCTATCAATTTTTTTTTTTTTTTTCGTATTTTTCTCATAATTCCTCGAATTCTAATGTCTTCCTTTGCAACAAATATTTCTCTGACACTAACAATATTATACACACGGGTATTTCTCCTCTGCGCTACATTGGAAAACTTCAAATGTCCTTAGCATCGCTATCGCTTACCCAGGGCTTTAACACACACACACAGTCATACACACACACACCCACTTGCAAAGCAAGAGACCTTGACGTGGTGGCAGGGTATGTGTATCGCATTGTTCAGCATAGTTGTAATAGTTAGGACCACCACAATAGGTTCGTTTGCTTTGAGCGATCAAACAAAAATCTCTCACCATCACCAATCAGCACTGGCTATAGTGGTACAATCTTTCTATCCGAAGATAGTACCTGAACATAAGAAATGTTTATCGACTAGTAAGGCCAGGTAGTTGCAGACGATGCTTTCGGATTTGTTTATCTGGAGGTATTTGTACACGAAAATACATAAAGAAGGTTTGTATAGTGTTTCAATGTTCACTTATCTATTGAATATATCACTATTACAGTAGTAGACGTGTGGGTGGATGTATGATAGAGGCCACCTGTATGTATAGTGACGGTTGACGAAGAATAGGGCTGTTTAAGGGGCATGGCTTGTAGGTTTGGTAAGAAGGAGTGAAATTAGTTAGTATCCCTTTTTTATGCACGTTTGGGGGAGCTGACCACTCATATATAATGGTCCCGACCTGTATCGATAGGCCCTTATTACTGATAATCATAATAGACCTATCACTGTATCAGTCCGTGACTGGACCCGTGGGTTTGAATGACTGCACAGACATTGAAAAAAAAAATTCTCATTCCTACATATTATTATTATTATTATTATTATTATTATTATTATTACTTGCAAAGCTACACCCCTACTTGGAAATGCAGGATGCTAAGAGCCTAGGTGCTCCAATATTGAAAATACCCCAGTGAGGATAGGGAGCAAGGAAAAATAGAACATTTTGAGAACAGAAACATTAAGATGAATATCGCCTATATAAACAAAACAGGAGTAAGAGATTAAGATAGTGTGCCCGAGTGTACCTTCAATCAAGAGAACTCTACTCCAAGGTAGTGGAGGACCATGGTACAGAGGCTATGGCACTACCCAAGAATAGAGAATATTGAAGTAAAATATTGTATAATATTGTATCTAACCCATTTCAGAATTTTGCGATAGAGGGGTAAAAATGGGTAATTTTCACTTTTTTGACTTTTCTCGACTTCAATACATATCTGGTTGCAAGACATAGAAACAATTTTTGCGCCACATTGAGTTGGTATAGAATTTGAGCCCCATACATAGTATAATCAGAATCATGAATAATATTGTATCTAACCCATTTCAGAATTTTGCATTAGAGGAGTAAAAATTGGTAAATTTCACTTTTTTGACATTTCTCGACTGATATACATATCTGGTTGCCAGACATAGAAACAATTTTTGCGCCACATTGAGTTGGTATAGAATTTGAGCCCCATACATAGTATAATCAGAATCATGAATAATATTGTATCTAACTCATTCCAGAATTTTGCGATAGAGGGGTAAAAATGGGTAATTTTAACTTTTTTTACTTTTCTCGACTTCAATACATATCTGGTTGCCAGACATAGAAACAATTTTTGCGCCACATTGAGTTGGTATAGAATTTGAGCCCCATACATAGTATAATCAGAATCATGAATAATATTGTATCTAACCCATTCCAGAATTTTGCGATAGAGGGGTAAAAATGGGTAATTTTCACTTTTTTGACTTTTCTCGACTTCAATACATATCTGGTTGCCAGACATAGAAACAATTTTTGCGTCACATTGAGTTGGTATAGAATTTGAGCCCCATACATAGTATAATCAGAATCATGAATAAAATTGTATCTAACCCATTTCAGAATTTTGCATTAGAGGAGTAAAAATTGGTAAATTTCACTTTTTTGACATTTCTCGACTGATATACATATCTGGTTGCCAGACATAGAAACAATTTTTGCGCCACATTGAGTTGGTATAGAATTTGAGCCCCATACATAGTATAATCAGAATCATGAATAATATTGTATCTAACCCATTCCAGAATTTTGCATTAGAGGAGTAAAAATTGGTAAATTTCACTTTTTTGACATTTCTCGACTGATATACATATCTGGTTGCCAGACATAGAAACAATTTTTGCGTCACATTGAGTTGGTATAGAATTTGAGCCCCATACATAGTATAATCAGAATCATGAATAATATTGTATCTAACCCATTCCAGAATTTTGCATTAGAGGAGTAAAAATTGGTAAATTTCACTTTTTTGACATTTCTCGACTGATATACATATCTGGTTGCCAGACATAGAAACAATTTTTGCGCCACATTGAGTTGGTATAGAATTTGAGCCCCATACATAGTATAATCAGAATCATGAATAATATTGTATCTAACCCATTTCAGAATTTTGCATTAGAGGAGTAAAAATTGGTAAATTTCACTTTTTTGACATTTCTCGACTGATATACATATCTGGTTGCCAGACATAGAAACAATTTTTGCGCCACATTGAGTTGGTATAGAATTTGAGCCCCATACATAGTATAATCAGAATCATGAATAATATTGTATCTAACCCATTTCAGAATTTTGCATTAGAGGAGTAAAAATTGGTAAATTTCACTTTTTTGACATTTCTCGACTGATATACATATCTGGTTGCCAGACATAGAAACAAATTTTGCGCCACATTGAGTTGGTATAGAATTTGAGCCCCATACATAGTATAATCAGAATCATGAATAATATTGTATCTAACCCATTCCAGAATTTTGCATTAGAGGAGTAAAAATTGGTAAATTTCACTTTTTTGACATTTCTCGACTGATATACATATCTGGTTGCCAGACATAGAAACAATTTTTGCGCCACATTGAGTTGGTATAGAATTTGAGCCCCATACATAGTATAATCAGAATCATGAATAATATTGTATCTAACCCATTTCAGAATTTTGCATTAGAGGAGTAAAAATTGGTAAATTTAACTTTTTTGACATTTCTCGACTGATATACATATCTGGTTGCCAGACATAGAAACAATTTTTGCGCCACATTGAGTTGGTATAGAATTTGAGCCCCATACATAGTATAATCAGAATCATGAATAATATTGTATCTAACCCATTTCAGAATTTTGCATTAGAGGAGTAAAAATTGGTAAATTTCACTTTTTTGACATTTCTCGACTGTTATACATATCTGGTTGCCAGACATAGAAACAATTTTTGCGTCACATTGAGTTGGTATAGAATTTGAGCCCCATACATAGTATAATCAGAATCATGAATAATATTGTATCTAACCCATTCCAGAATTTTGCATTAGAGGAGTAAAAATTGGTAAATTTCACTTTTTTGACATTTCTCGACTGATATACATATCTGGTTGCCAGACATAGAAAAAATTTTTGCGCCACATTGAGTTGGTATAGAATTTGAGCCCCATGCATAGTATAATCAGAATCATGAATAATATTGTATCTAACCCATTCCAGAATTTTGCATTAGAGGAGTAAAAATTGGTAAATTTCACTTTTTTGACATTTCTCGACTGATATACATATCTGGTTGCCAGACATAGAAACAATTTTTGCGCCACATTGAGTTGGTATAGAATTTGAGCCCCATACATAGTATAATCAGAATCATGAATAATATTGTATCTAACCCATTCCAGAATTTTGCATTAGAGGAGTAAAAATTGGTAAATTTCACTTTTTTGACATTTCTCGACTGATATACATATCTGGTTGCCAGACATAGAAACAATTTTTGCGCCACATTGAGTTGGTATAGAATTTGAGCCCCATACATAGTATAATCAGAATCATGAATAATATTGTATCTAACCCATTCCAGAATTTTGCATTAGAGGAGTAAAAATTGGTAAATTTCACTTTTTTGACATTTCTCGACTGATATACATATCTGGTTGCCAGACATAGAAACAATTTTTGCGCCACATTGAGTTGGTATAGAATTTGAGCCCCATACATAGTATAATCAGAATCATGAATAATATTGTATCTAACCCATTCCAGAATTTTGCATTAGAGGAGTAAAAATTGGTAAATTTCACTTTTTTGACATTTCTCGACTGATATTCATATCTGGTTGCCAGACATAGAAACAATTTTTGCGCCACATTGAGTTGGTATAGAATTTGAGCCCCATACATAGTATAATCAGAATCATGAATAATATTGTATCTAACCCATTCCAGAATTTTGCATTAGAGGAGTAAAAATTGGTAAATTTCACTTTTTTGACATTTCTCGACTGATATACATATCTGGTTGCCAGACATAGAAACAATTTTTGCGCCACATTGAGTTGGTATAGAATTTGAGCCCCATACATAGTATAATCAGAATCATGAATAATATTGTATCTAACTCATTCCAGAATTTTGCGATAGAGGGGTAAAAATGGGTAATTTTAACTTTTTTTACTTTTCTCGACTTCAATACATATCTGGTTGCCAGACATAGAAACAATTTTTGCGCCACATTGAGTTGGTATAGAATTTGAGCCCCATACATAGTATAATCAGAATCATGAATAATATTGTATCCAACCCATTTCAGAATTTTGCATTAGAGGAGTAAAAATTGGTAAATTTCACTTTTTTGACATTTCTCGACTGATATACATATCTGGTTGCCAGACATAGAAACAATTTTTGCGCCACATTGAGTTGGTATAGAATTTGAGCCCCATACATAGTATAATCAGAATCATGAATAATATTGTATCTAACCCATTCCAGAATTTTGCATTAGAGGAGTAAAAATTGGTAAATTTCACTTTTTTGACATTTCTCGACTGATATACATATCTGGTTGCCAGACATAGAAACAATTTTTGCGCCACATTGAGTTGGTATAGAATTTGAGCCCCATACATAGTATAATCAGAATCATGAATAATATTGTATCTAACCCATTCCAGAATTTTGCATTAGAGGAGTAAAAATTGGTAAATTTCACTTTTTTGACATTTCTCGACTGATATACATATCTGGTTGCCAGACATAGAAACAATTTTTGCGCCACATTGAGTTGGTATAGAATTTGAGCCCCATACATAGTATAATCAGAATCATGAATAATATTGTATCTAACCCATTCCAGAATTTTGCATTAGAGGAGTAAAAATTGGTAAATTTCACTTTTTTGACATTTCTCGACTGATATACATATCTGGTTGCCAGACATAGAAACAATTTTTGCGCCACATTGAGTTGGTATAGAATTTGAGCCCCATACATAGTATAATCAGAATCATGAATAATATTGTATCTAACCCATTCCAGAATTTTGCATTAGAGGAGTAAAAATTGGTAAATTTCACTTTTTTGACATTTCTCGACTGATATACAGTACATATCTGGTTGCCAGACATAGAAACAATTTTTGCGCCACATTGAGTTGGTATAGAATTTGAGCCCCATACATAGTATAATCAGAATCATGAATAATATTGTATCTAACCCATTCCAGAATTTTGCATTAGAGGAGTAAAAATTGGTAAATTTCACTTTTTTGACATTTCTCGACTGATATACATATCTGGTTGCCAGACATAGAAACAATTTTTGCGCCACATTGAGTTGGTATAGAATTTGAGCCCCATACATAGTATAATCAGAATCATGAATAATATTGTATCTAACCCATTCCAGAATTTTGCATTAGAGGAGTAAAAATTGGTAAATTTCACTTTTTTGACATTTCTCGACTGATATACAGTACATATCTGGTTGCCAGACATAGAAACAATTTTTGCGCCACATTGAGTTGGTATAGAATTTGAGCCCCATACATAGTATAATCAGAATCATGAATAATATTGTATCTAACCCATTCCAGAATTTTGCATTAGAGGAGTAAAAATTGGTAAATTTCACTTTTTTGACATTTCTCGACTGATATACATATCTGGTTGCCAGACATAGAAACAATTTTTGCGCCACATTGAGTTGGTATAGAATTTGAGCCCCATACATAGTATAATCAGAATCATGAATAATATTGTATCTAACCCATTCCAGAATTTTGCATTAGAGGAGTAAAAATTGGTAAATTTCACTTTTTTGACATTTCTCGACTGATATACAGTACATATCTGGTTGCCAGACATAGAAACAATTTTTGCGCCACATTGAGTTGGTATAGAATTTGAGCCCCATACATAGTATAATCAGAATCATGAATAATATTGTATCTAACCCATTCCAGAATTTTGCATTAGAGGAGTAAAAATTGGTAAATTTCACTTTTTTGACATTTCTCGACTGATATACATATCTGGTTGCCAGACATAGAAACAATTTTTGCGCCACATTGAGTTGGTATAGAATTTGAGCCCCATACATAGTATAATCAGAATCATGAATAATATTGTATCTAACCCATTTCAGAATTTTGCATTAGAGGAGTAAAAATTGGTAAATTTCACTTTTTTGACATTTCTCGACTGATATACATATCTGGTTGCCAGACAGAGAAACAATTTTTGCGCCACATTGAGTTGGTATAGAATTTGAGCCCCATACATAGTATAATCAGAATCATGAATAATATTGTATCTAACCCATTCCAGAATTTTGCATTAGAGGAGTAAAAATTGGTAAATTTCACTTTTTTGACATTTCTCGACTGATATACATATCTGGTTGCCAGACATAGAAACAATTTTTGCGCCACATTGAGTTGGTATAGAATTTGAGCCCCATACATAGTATAATCAGAATCATGAATAATATTGTATCTAACCCATTTCAGAATTTTGGGATAGAGGAGTAAAAATGAGTAATTTTCACTTTTTTTACTTTTCTCGACTGAAATACATATCTGGTTGCCAGACATAGAAACAATTTTTGCGTCACATTGAGTTGGTATAGAATTTGAGCCCCATACATAGTATAATCAGAATCATGAATAATATTGTATCTAACCCATTTCAGAATTCTGCAGATTGATGGATAAAAACGGGTAACTTCAAAGTTGGGTTACTTAGGTTTCATACTGGTGCTAGTATTACGTTATGGGTTGGAGGTTAGCTGTGGAAAAAGACCGAGAATTTATCAACATAGTCTATAACACTTCAACGTCCAAATATCCTGAGCGGGATCTTTAAAACACCTACTTTGTGGTATTCAAGGTGAACAAGTTCATGCTTGAATGAAATTTACTCTTTGGCAACTCATAGCTACACTCCTCTGCTCTTTGAATCAGCCAATCAAAAGCTGCCTGCCCCTCTCATCAAAACTGTTGGGCGTTCGAAAGACACCTCAGGCATCCTCTGGTTGGAAAAGCGTCAAGACATATCGCAGCTACCTCCACAGATTTGCCCACTCCCCCAACCTTCGTAATCATGGTAAGTACACAGTGACTGTGAGATAGTGAAGCCTACCTTTTGATGTGGATTTGCAGTGCTTTAGTGTTACTGAAGTGTCGTAGTGACTAATGAAAAAAGTATTGATCACATGCGGGATACTTAGGTCGAGTTTAGAGAGACCACGCTCATCCCACGTGGAACCTTTTGGACCGTAACGGTTAAACCAGCCAATAGAATACGACACCTAACAAATTTATTTTAGTGCTTGGTTTAGAAATTTTTGAATATTTTTACTAAAAATGATAGTGATGATTTAGAGATGTTAGGTTCATGTGCATGTAAATTATTAACTTACAAGGGATTGAATGATAGGTTTTTGTTAGGCAAAGTTACATTTTTTCCATTACATGAATTTAGAATTGTTTTTTTTATGTTTTTGCAGTTTCACAGCCATATGTTTTATGGGCATCGCAATGCTGCATTGGAGATTCAGGATTGTACACCATGGGTAGCCCCTGACGATGCTGAAGGAAGTGATGTGGACGAGGGCCCTTTGGACGTTAACAGTGATGACGACGACCCTACCGATGTTCCTGACGCAGGCCTTACTCAGGAGGATGCCTTTGACCCTTCTATCTCTGGAGGTTAGTATGAGAGAGAGAGAGAGAGAGAGAGAGAGAGAGAGAGAGAGAGAGAGAGAGAGAGAGAGAGAGAGAGAGAGAGAGAGAGAGATATCTGTTTTAAAAATTGTTTTTAAAAGTCTTGTTGTTATAAGGGTTCTTTAAATTTTGTTGCTCTTTAAATGGTGTGTAAACAATGGGTATTTTTAAAACTTATTTGTTTACTTGCATTCTCACTGACATACACATGCACACACATGCTCTCACACAAGCACACATTAATGCACTCACACATGCACACGCAAGCACACACAATGCACACACACAATGCACACACACATGCAGACCCACATGCACACACACAAGCACACATGCATGCACACACAAGCACACATGCATGCACAAACACAAGCACACATGATTCATTTACTGTTTCACTAATGTTACTTTATTCTTGTTTCAGCTCGCAAGGTCAATGTTGTCCCTCAGGAGATGCCTGTGGAAGAGGAAGCTGAGGTTGAGCATAAGAGGTCTCGTGCTGATGAATGGAAAAAGGACGACATTGATATCTAGTCCCTGCCAAACTTCATTCATCCACAGCCGGACTTTTTGAGGGAACCTTATGAATATTTCTCCCAGTTCTTCACAGCTGAATTGTGGGAACACATTGTGTTCCAATCCAACCTGTATTCAAGACAGAAGGATGTAAGTAGCAACTTCCACATATCAGAAGAGGATCTTATGGTTTTCCTTTGCCTCATCATGTACATGGGCCTGGTTTCCCTCCCTAGCATAGTCGACTTCTGGGCCGTGAAGACCAGGAGTCCTCAAGTTGCAGACTTCATGTCCAGGAACCGCTTCAAGTCAATTTGATCTTCCCTTCACTTCAACGACAATGACCAGGCAGCAACCACAGCCTCCCAAGATTGATTCTTCAAGGTGAGAGTCCCCTTCACCGAGGTCAAAAGAGTTCCTGAATTTCCCGAGACCCCTATCCACTCCATTGAAGTGATCGTCACCTACAAGGGCACAAGGGCCGGTAACCTTCACCAGCATGTAGCCAAGAAGCCTGACAAGTGGGGGTACAAGTTGTTCTGCCGCTCCAGCGTGGCTAGATTTGTGCTGGATGTACGAGGAATGCAAGGTGGCCCTATGCCTCACTAAAAGTAGGAATTGCTTTGCTTCCTTTCATAAGGTTTGTAAGTAAGTGTGTACTGTATGTTTCAATTTTTATAATTATGAGTAAGTTTTATTATATTTTGTGTATTTTTTTACTCTTTTTGTTTTGTATTGTATATTGTATTTCTTATATTAATTAAATTGTAAAGCCATCTCTGTGTTTCTGTTATACATTGGAACAAAAAAAAGTGATTCACCAATAATAATCATATGATTTGTGGGCAAATCAACTTTAGTATAAACATGAAAAAGTTTACCGTTATGGCCCAAACGATCCCATATGAGATGAGCATGGTCCGCCTAAACTTGCCCAAGTTACCTATATGGGATATTTTATTGCATGCAATTATTTCACTAATTTTGAAACTTTTTTGAAAATACATAGGAGTAAAAAGGTCTTGATATTTACCAATATAATAACCTACTAAAAGGATTTTTTAAAGTTTCCCATAAAACCTAGGGTGGACTTTAAAGGGATAATGTGTTTTACGATTGCTGTCGCAGTTACAGGAATATTAGAGTTGAAGTTCTGTCTTAGTAGGCTTGTTTCTGGACAATGCAATAGGTAGTGTTGCAGAGGTTCATCTGTCAGTTGCCGACAGTTGTTGTCTTTCCGGTCTGTTGTGCTGCTGTGGCCTTGTCGATATCGATGATGATTTGCCAGTTGCATAGATATCCTAGTTGCAGTCTGCAAATAATGACTGCAACTTAGCGGGCAATCTGATTCAAGATTCGAGAGTCTTTGCCAATGCCATTAACATTGCCTGATATGATGAGATCTTTATCACCATCACGAACCTTTTCAGTATATAGAGGCCATGCCTTCAAACCATGCTCCATTTTCTTTTTGATGTCTCTTCTCTCTTTCCCAGACACTGGTCTAGCATGCATGTGGGTTACATGGTGCTTAACATGACCAGTATACTCTACTAATACATTGAAACTATCTTTTTCATGTACGGTCACATTGACAACCACTGGACAGTCTTCAAATTTACATATGGCTGAAGTTTTGAAAAATACAGCATTCTTTTTCATCTTCCTTTTCTTTGCCATGCTGACATAATGCCCCTCAAACATGAAAACGCAGTGCTTGTTTGATTCCTTTATACCACTGGCCATGATATGTTGCCACTCCCCTCTTGCAAAGCCTTTTCCTTCTTGTGTATCACAAACATTTTTCCAGTCCTTCGCATCCAGTACAAATTCAGCTTTTTCCGGAAGAGTGCATTCGAAGAAGTGTTTTGGAATTTTTCTCTGAAGAATGGATTCTAAAACACTGTTGTCTAAGGGAGGGAAATCTAAATTGTCATCAGAAGAATCTTCACTGGTAGAAACACTGTTGTACTCTTTCACACACTTTTCACAATTTTCACTGGTGTCTGATTTGTTCTTTTCGAAGTCTCCGAGAAATTTCTGGAACATCTGAATATTTTGCTTTTTCTGGTTTTGAATAGTGTCAAGGCCAAAGGAATCTACACTGTCTAACTTTTCTACTGTTTTATCTAACGAGATCATTAATTCTGTAAAGGTTTCCATGTGTTGCTCATTAAAAATCTTGACACGCCTGCAAGTGTCAGCTGCACTATCCACAATCGAACTTATTCTTTGCATCTGTTTTATGATTGTTCTTGTATGTAGTGGAGTTGTCACGGCCGGAGTTGTTACGGGTGGAGTTATTACTGGTGAAGTTAAGTCAGCCAGAGTTGTCTCCATTGGAGTTGACTCAAGCAGAGTTGTCTCCATTGGGGTTGACTCAAGCAGAGTTGTCACGGGCTGAGTTGTCACGGGCCGAGCTGTCTCTGAATGAGTTATCAAGGGCTGAGTTGTCACAGTCCGAGTTGTCTCTGAAAAAGTTATCACGGGCTGAGCTGTCCCTGAACGAGTTGTCACGGGCCAAGTTGTCTCTGGACGAGTTTTTCCTGGCTGAGTTGTAACCACAGCCTGAATCGACTTCCTCTTGTGGTTACGTCTTTGCACCCTTGGCAGCTGTGCTTGCTTTTGGTTTGCGTTTGTTGAGTCTGGTTGCCCTGTGGAGTGTCTAACCTTGGGGAATTTTATGTCTCGGAATAACTCCTTTTCAGTTTCTGACTCTTTCAAAGTTTGTCTGATTTTGTTCTTACAGGAAAGATTTTCAGATCGTGGGCTGAAGACCAGTTTCAACTCGGTACTGGAACAGCTATTTTGCCCACAGGTGAAGATTGCAACTGCTTTAGAATTGGGACAAGGTGGAAGCCCAAGACAGGAACAGTGGTACCACTGTTGACACTTTTCGCATTCAACCATGATATTATCAATGCTTCGCCAAGGCATGTTACAAATACAGTATTTCTGTCTTTGTCCATCTTTTTCTCTTTTCTTTGTTGGCAAAACCTGTTCCAAATTAGCATACACTACATGATCATCCATGCTCTGATCTTCTGAGTCGGGTATTGATGACTGGGAAGTTTCAATACAGTTGGGTTGAACCTGAACATTTCCTCGATTATGGTGCCATATAGTGTAAAGTTGTTTTCTTCTGCGTTTGTTGTTTCCCCAGGCTAATTCTTCAGCTGCTTTTCCATAAGGACCTTCAGAGTGTAATTCATTTTGTGAATCTGTTTTCACTCTCTTCCGGAGTACCTCTCCAATTTTGTTGTAGTCAAGCTCTTGTTGCCTACCTCGTTCACTCTTCACAGGCACATTGGAAATCTGATCCTGATAGGAAAAAAAAATAGGACATAATTAATTCAAACTTCTGTTGCAGTGCACATTGCCTGTCAACCTAATTAGAGCTCGTGTTCCATATGCATTTTACTAGTCAAAATTTATTAAGATGCATTTCAATCATTCAAGTATTGCACACTATGCATTTTACTGGTCAAAATTTATTAACATGCATTTCAATCATTCAAGTATTGCGCACTGAATGGATATGAGTTGTTGCCTTTCTCCTATTGGTAAACCTATACTTTCTTGAGAATCACAAACATATTTCTACTCTCTCGCATCAAGTATAAACTAAGCTTGTTCCAGAAGAAATGATTCAACCATCCCATTAACAGTATCGATCACTGTTTGGCACTCATTTGCTATTGTTTTCAAACTCATACAATTCAGGAAAAATCCTCAACAAAGTAAGAAAAGTTAGGATGCAAGGACTAATTATAAGAGCGCAGAGGAAGGAAGGCCATTTCCTTCCGAACACCTGTTGTTGAACCATGAGTTATAAATATTTCTTTACAAAGATTACCTGTGTATATTCTCTTTTCCTTCGTTTTGGTGACCTGTCTGGTACTTGCTCATGGTTTGATAGTGCGACATCCTCCTCCTGTAGGAGAAAGAACAAGTACATGTATACAAAATCAGGTAATTTCAATAAAAAATATCTCATTCACCATATTAATTTTTGTTTTGTCTGTTAGATAGCTTGGGGAGAAATAAATTTTGACAACACTGTAATAATTAGACTTGTGCTCAAACGTTACGTTCATAGATCTTTCAAGTAACGAAATGATTCATGTGACATATTTGTGAAAAAATACTGATGTGTGAATGGGAAGTAAGCATGACCAAGGCAGCACTCATGAATAATTCATTTATTTACACCTATTCACACTTCAGTTCACTATTATAATACCAAAAAATAAATTTTTCGTTTCCAGTAAATATATATATATGTATGTATATAAAATTATATATATATATATATATATATATATATATATATATATATATATATATACACACACACATACAATATATACACACACAGTGAAACTTCGTTATTTTGAACTCGGATATCTCAAATACCATAAAAATCTCAAAGTTAAATCTCAGTCCCAACTTTGTCACTATGTAAACAGTAAATTGACCTGAAATATCTCGAACTAGGATATCTCGAGTACCCAGGATATCTCGAATCAAATTTCTGGTCTAAAGAAACACAAATAATGCAAATCTACCCTACTTATCTTTACGTCAGATTTAACGAAACATATGATTTAAAGCACACATGCAGACATAATAAAAGTGAGGAGACTGCATCACTACGTGTGCATGAGAGAGATAGAGAGAGAGCATGCATTAAATAATAAGAACAGAGAGTACTGCTTCATACCATTGTAAACTATGTTCAATGACTTAATTATCGACATATAGAGGGAGGAATAGTGGCCATCTCGGGCTTTGGGTACACAGGATTTACAAACTAAGGGGGATTAAAGTCGACAAGATTTGTACAATACAGTATATTCATTGTCTTAGTTACTCAAACCATGTCAAACATTGAGATCACCAAAATGTCAGATACTATTAGGGACAGTAGCTCATACATATGTTTATGAGCTACCTCCTTGAACATATCAATACAGTACAACAAGTGAGTTTCAAAGTGCTAAGTTTCAGATTCAAAGGTCAGTAATGGTTAAATCAGTACTTTGTGGGGAGAATAGAATTATTATTTTCAATAGTAGACTACTCACCACTAGGTCTGGCGATGGCAGTGATGTAAACCTATTGTAGCATCCATATGACTCTTGGTTTGGAATGAGTCGGCGGAATCTAGGCCCCCCACCTACTCGGACTTTCTGTTGAAAAGTGAAAAAAAAAATATATAAACTCAATGCCAGGGAGAATAATTGCAAGTGTTAACAAAAATGAATGAATAAATACCCCTCCTACAAAAATGCAGTGACACTTCTTCCTCTACAGTATATGGGTGCCGCAATAACGATGACTTTGTCCCGACGCAAGATACAAACCTTCCACTCTTTGACATAGCATTGTTATTTCGGCGGAGCTGAAAACTAGTAAAAACTGATTATCAGGGTTTAATTACCCAACACTAGCAAGCGGGGGTCGTGGGGCTGTGTTTACCCACCGCTCCCACCAGCACAGGTGACTAGCCGTCACTTTTTATTTCGGCTCAGTAGTGTATAGACGTGTCTCACTCTCCCGTTAACCCAAACTGGCTGGAACTAATTTCTTTTCTCTTTTTCTATTTCAGGTGTGCCTGCCCGTGAAATCCAACCATGCGACTATGTCCAGGCCGTGAAGGGCGCCATTGCGGTACCTTCATGTCCTCGGAGGAGACGGATCCTCACGGTCTCTGTCCTTCATGCTGAGGTCACTCGTCTTTGAAGGAATCTCCTTGTAGTATGTGTCAGGAGTAGTTGCCCTCCCAGTGGGTGAGGTTTGGTAGGCGGAAGATGTCTAAAAGGGATTTTCTCCTTCGGGGTCAGCCTCGAAGGGGAAGAAGTCCCGACTTCTTTCTCCTCCGTCTCGATTTTCCAACCCTGACTCTACTTGACCGGCTTCCTCTGGGGAACGGTCGAGTACGAGTGGTGCCCTGTCATGTTAATCAGTCAATTCAGCTGAAGTAGTTGCTCGGCAAGAAGCAGCTGAAGTAGTTGCTGGGCGAGTAGCAGCTGTAGTAGCGCTCAGTAACTTTTCCAACCATTTATTACCTTGAGTGACTGGGAGGGGTGGCCAGTCACTCTCAACAGCGACCTTGGCTTCACGAATAACAAAATCTCTTTCACAGCTGGTCACTGATGTGGTCAGAAAGTGGGCACCTTGCCTGTTGACATGTAGGCCATCACTCCCCAAGAATTTCTCTGGATTTAATCAACCATATTCTTCGAAACTGCAGACAGACTCCTGAAATATCATACACAATGCATTGTTGACATGTCAAATGATCTCATTTAAATCAACCTACCTTGTCTTGACTCCAGGCCGCCTTGGCAATGTTGTTCCCGGCTTGAGGCAGCACAGCACACAAGGTCAAATCCAGAAATGAATTAGGCATATTGACTTGCTGCATAATTCATCGGTAGGCCCTAAAAATAACAAAGAAAACTCAATATCAGTATATATAAATTGACATTTGCATTGAGGAATAATCAATACTGTATAAGGTTTTAGGGGGAAACTATATTATCATTATTATTATTATTATTTTCTGGGCTTGACCTGTGTCGCTCCGTGAAATGCTCCTCTAGCACCATTTCTAAGGCATAGTTATTGCTGAATATACCAGAGAAAAAAAAAAAAGAGATGCATGGAATGCCAGGGATAAACTTAGCTTGCTCACTTATTGAGTGTCGGTATAGAAAACTTGGGCGTGATTGAACCACGACCATAGATCACTCACCAATTAGACCTCTCCTTCATCAACATCCCCTCCACCCCTACATCTCCCCACCCCTTATCTACATTCCTCTATCAGCACCTGCGTTGGTCAGACTTGTTTTATTTTGCTCTGTGTTGTTTTGTGTTTTTGAAGATGTCCGACGTTTTAGAGAACCCTGCTCCCAAGCTGTGTATTATATTTGTCTGTTTGGGATTTCTAGGTTGCGACAGTTATTTATTCTTATTCATGTTTGGTTTTTTTGTTATCGCTGCTTGTTGTTCCCTTTTGGGGGTTCGTCACGGTCATTTGGTGTCACCTCCTCATGATCTCTTTGTTTATCGGGCTTTCAATTAGTTCCTTATACTATTTGTAAGCCCTTGTTTATGTTTTGGACATCTAATGTGACGCAAAAATCGTTTCTATGTCCGGCAACCAGATATGTATATCAGTCGAGAAAAGTCAAAAAAGTGAAAATTACCCATTTTTACCCCTCTATCGCAAAATTCTGGAATGGGTTAGATACAATATTATTCATGATTCTGATTATACTATGTATGGGGCTCAAATTCTATACCAACTTAATGTGACGCAAAAATTGTTTCTATGTTTGGTAACCAGATATGTATTTCAGTCGAGAAAAGTCAAAAAAGTGAAAATTACCCATTTTTACCCCTCTATCGCAAAATTCTGAAATGGGTTAGATACAATATTATTCATGATTCTGATTATACTATGTATGGGGCTCAAATTCTATACCAACTTAATGTGACGCAAAAATTGTTTCTATGTCTGGCAACCAGATATGTATATCAGTCGAGAAAAGTAAAAAAAGTGAAATTTACCCATTTTTACCCCTCTATCGCAAAATTCTGGAATGGGTTAGATACAATATTATTCATGATTCTGATTATACTATGTATGGGGCTCAAATTCTATACCAACTTAATGTGACGCAAAAATTGTTTCTATGTTTGGTAACCAGATATGTATTTCAGTCGAGAAAAGTCAAAAAAGTGAAAATTACCCATTTTTACCCCTCTATCGCAAAATTCTGAAATGGGTTAGATACAATATTATTCATGATTCTGATTATACTATGTATGGGGCTCAAATTCTATACCAACTTAATGTGACGCAAAAATTGTTTCTATGTCTGGCAACCAGATATGTATATCAGTCGAGAAAAGTCAAAAAAGTGAAATTTACCCATTTTTACTCCTCTAATGCAAAATTCTGAAATGGGTTAGATACAATATTATTCATGATTCTGATTATACTATGTATGGGGCTCAAATTCTATACCAACTTAATGTGACGCAAAAATTGTTTCTATGTCTGGCAACCAGATATGTATATCAGTCGAGAAAAGTCAAAAAAGTGAAAATTACCCCTTTTTACCCCTCTATCGCAAAATTCTGGAATGGGTTAGATACAATATTATTCATGATTCTGATTATACTATGTATGGGGCTCAAATTCTATACCAACTCAATTTGACGCAAAAATTGTTTCTATGTCCGGCAACCAGATATGTATATCAGTCGAGAAAAGTCAAAAAAGTGAAAATTACCCATTTTTACCCCTCTATCGCAAAATTCTGAAATGGGTTAGATACAATATTATTCATGATTCTGATTATACTATGTATGGGGCTCAAATTCTATACCAACTTAATGTGACGCAAAAATTGTTTCTATGTCTGGCAACCAGATATGTATATCAGTCGAGAAATGTCAAAAAAGTGAAATTTACCCATTTTTACTCCTCTAATGCAAAATTCTGAAATGGGTTAGATACAATATTATTCATGATTCTGATTATACTATGTATGGGGCTCAAATTCTATACCAACTTAATGTGACGCAAAAATTGTTTCTATGTCTGGCAACCAGATATGTATATCAGTCGAGAAAAGTCAAAAAAGTGAAAATTACCCCTTTTTACCCCTCTATCGCAAAATTCTGGAATGGGTTAGATACAATATTATTCATGATTCTGATTATACTATGTATGGGGCTCAAATTCTATACCAACTCAATGTGACGCAAAAATTGTTTCTATGTCCGGCAACCAGATATGTATATCAGTCGAGAAAAGTCAAAAAGTGAAAATTACCCATTTTTACCCCTCTATCGCAAAATTCTGAAATGGGTTAGATACAATATTATTCATGATTCTGATTATACTATGTATGGGGCTCAAATTCTATACCAACTTAATGTGACGCAAAAATTGTTTCTATGTCTGGCAACCAGATATGTATATCAGTCGAGAAATGTCAAAAAAGTGAAATTTACCAATTTTTACTCCTCTAATGCAAAATTCTGGAATGGGTTAGATACAATATTATTCATGATTCTGATTATACTATGTATGGGGCTCAAATTCTATACCAACTCAATGTGGCGCAAAAATTGTTTCTATGTCTGGCAACCAGATATGTATAACAGTCGAGAAATGTCAAAAAAGTGAAATTTACCAATTTTTACTCCTCTAATGCAAAATTCTGAAATGGGTTAGATACAATATTATTCATGATTCTGATTATACTATGTATGGGGCTCAAATTCTATACCAACTCAATGTGGCGCAAAAATTGTTTCTATGTCTGGCAACCAGATATGTATATCAGTCGAGAAATGTCAAAAAAGTGAAATTTACCAATTTTTACTCCTCTAATGCAAAATTCTGGAATGGGTTAGATACAATATTATTCATGATTCTGATTATACTATGTATGGGGCTCAAATTCTATACCAACTCAATGTGGCGCAAAAATTGTTTCTATGTCTGGCAACCAGATATGTATATCAGTCGAGAAATGTCAAAAAAGTGAAATTTACCAATTTTTACTCCTCTAATGCAAAATTCTGGAATGGGTTAGATACAATATTATTCATGATTCTGATTATACTATGTATGGGGCTCAAATTCTATACCAACTCAATGTGGCGCAAAAATTGTTTCTATGTCTGGCAACCAGATATGTATATCAGTCGAGAAATGTCAAAAAAGTGAAATTTACCAATTTTTACTCCTCTAATGCAAAATTCTGGAATGGGTTAGATACAATATTATTCATGATTCTGATTATACTATGTATGGGGCTCAAATTCTATACCAACTCAATGTGGCGCAAAAATTGTTTCTATGTCTGGCAACCAGATATGTATATCAGTCGAGAAATGTCAAAAAAGTGAAATTTACCAATTTTTACTCCTCTAATGCAAAATTCTGGAATGGGTTAGATACAATATTATTCATGATTCTGATTATACTATGTATGGGGCTCAAATTCTATACCAACTCAATGTGGCGCAAAAATTGTTTCTATGTCTGGCAACCAGATATGTATATCAGTCGAGAAATGTCAAAAAAGTGAAATTTACCAATTTTTACTCCTCTAATGCAAAATTCTGGAATGGGTTAGATACAATATTATTCATGATTCTGATTATACTATGTATGGGGCTCAAATTCTATACCAACTCAATGTGGCGCAAAAATTGTTTCTATGTCTGGCAACCAGATATGTATATCAGTCGAGAAATGTCAAAAAAGTGAAATTTACCAATTTTTACTCCTCTAATGCAAAATTCTGGAATGGGTTAGATACAATATTATTCATGATTCTGATTATACTATGTATGGGGCTCAAATTCTATACCAACTCAATGTGGCGCAAAAATTGTTTCTATGTCTGGCAACCAGATATGTATATCAGTCGAGAAATGTCAAAAAAGTGAAATTTACCAATTTTTACTCCTCTAATGCAAAATTCTGAAATGGGTTAGATACAATATTATTCATGATTCTGATTATACTATGTATGGGGCTCAAATTCTATACCAACTCAATGTGGCGCAAAAATTGTTTCTATGTCTGGCAACCAGATATGTATATCAGTCGAGAAATGTCAAAAAAGTGAAATTTACCAATTTTTACTCCTCTAATGCAAAATTCTGAAATGGGTTAGATACAATATTATTCATGATTCTGATTATACTATGTATGGGGGCTCAAATTCTATACCAACTCAATGTGGCGCAAAAATTGTTTCTATGTCTGGCAACCAGATATGTATATCAGTCGAGAAATGTCAAAAAAGTGAAATTTACCAATTTTTACTCCTCTAATGCAAAATTCTGAAATGGGTTAGATACAATATTATTCATGATTCTGATTATACTATGTATGGGGCTCAAATTCTATACCAACTCAATGTGGCGCAAAAATTGTTTCTATGTCTGGCAACCAGATATGTATAACAGTCGAGAAATGTCAAAAAAGTGAAATTTACCAATTTTTACTCCTCTAATGCAAAATTCTGAAATGGGTTAGATACAATATTATTCATGATTCTGATTATACTATGTATGGGGCTCAAATTCTATACCAACTCAATGTGGCGCAAAAATTGTTTCTATGTCTGGCAACCAGATATGTATAACAGTCGAGAAATGTCAAAAAAGTGAAATTTACCAATTTTTACTCCTCTAATGCAAAATTCTGAAATGGGTTAGATACAATATTATTCATGATTCTGATTATACTATGTATGGGGCTCAAATTCTATACCAACTCAATGTGGCGCAAAAATTGTTTCTATGTCTGGCAACCAGATATGTATATCAGTCGAGAAATGTCAAAAAAGTGAAATTTACCAATTTTTACTCCTCTAATGCAAAATTCTGGAATGGGTTAGATACAATATTATTCATGATTCTGATTATACTATGTATGGGGCTCAAATTCTATACCAACTCAATGTGGCGCAAAAATTGTTTCTATGTCTGGCAACCAGATATGTACTGTATATCAATCGAGAAATGTCAAAAAAGTGAAATTTACCAATTTTTACTCCTCTAATGCAAAATTCTGGAATGGGTTAGATACAATATTATTCATGATTCTGATTATACTATGTATGGGGCTCAAATTCTATACCAACTCAATGTGGCGCAAAAATTGTTTCTATGTCTGGCAACCAGATATGTATATCAGTCGAGAAATGTCAAAAAAGTGAAATTTACCAATTTTTACTCCTCTAATGCAAAATTCTGGAATGGGTTAGATACAATATTATTCATGATTCTGATTATACTATGTATGGGGCTCAAATTCTATACCAACTCAATGTGGCGCAAAAATTGTTTCTATGTCTGGCAACCAGATATGTATATCAGTCGAGAAATGTCAAAAAAGTGAAATTTACCAATTTTTACTCCTCTAATGCAAAATTCTGGAATGGGTTAGATACAATATTATTCATGATTCTGATTATACTATGTATGGGGCTCAAATTCTATACCAACTCAATGTGGCGCAAAAATTGTTTCTATGTCTGGCAACCAGATATGTATATCAGTCGAGAAATGTCAAAAAAGTGAAATTTACCAATTTTTACTCCTCTAATGCAAAATTCTGGAATGGGTTAGATACAATATTATTCATGATTCTGATTATACTATGTATGGGGCTCAAATTCTATACCAACTCAATGTGGCGCAAAAATTGTTTCTATGTCTGGCAACCAGATATGTATATCAGTCGAGAAATGTCAAAAAAGTGAAATTTACCAATTTTTACTCCTCTAATGCAAAATTCTGAAATGG
>NC_090737.1:91687144-91692144 GCF_036898095.1 Palaemon carinicauda | reverse complement strand
GTTTTGTCAACGAAGTAATAAGACGGAAAGTGTATATGTAGCTTATCAAAAGTAAACTTTTTCTAAAAATATATTTCTTTAATAGTTTGACATGTTGGAGTTATTCTCTTCGTGTATCTAGTGCGTTAAATTGGTTTAAGCAGTGTAAACACTACAATCATTGTTATAGGTAAAGCCATGCCAACTTTCTTTAATGATAAAGTACCGATTCAATAAAGCTAAACAAAAAGGTTTGTGCTCAATTCCTTAAACAGCTAATTTTACGGGGTAAGGCAAGGCCGTTTACCATTAGGTTAATAAACTTCCTATAAAGATGCAATAGCCTAATTCAAAATATTCCAAACACAACTGCCAAGCAAGTTTTTCTTATTTTTATTTTCTGAAATATTTTGGCTACACCAAAACTAGAGCAATATATAACTTGCTATGAAATAAAATGAAAAAGTTATTCCATAACTACGTTTCATTTGACCAGTTCTTTTATGGTCTGCTTTTCACCCGGGCCAATTGTGGTGAGAGGAGGTCAACACTAAAATATTTTCCGAGGGTGACACGAGACATTCGTTTTTTTTTTACTATAAAACCTTTTGTTTTATATGGATCTTTAATGATTGTTCATATATCTCAATAAAATCAAACTATGCAATGAGTAACAATTGGTATTCATTGTTTTAGTAGATTATTCTTGTATTGAACTCTGGTAATTGCAAGAAATAAGCTACAAGTAGATAAACTATAAAAGGACAAGCATTAGCAAACATGTATCCAAAGACGCTTGAAAAAGAACACATACCAATCAAGGATATGATTCTGCTGTGTTATTAAGGATGAACGATAATGTATAATAGGAAGCGTCTGGTAGGGTCCTCCAAATATGTCGATAAGAATAGCCAATAAAAAAAAATCAATAAATGATATTTAACTATTGCCATGGTCAAAAGGCGATAAGTAATTTCGATACACACATGAATGTAAGGATAACAATTATTTTTTCTTTTTATATATACTATCATCTTGTAGTTGGTGGTATGGCTCGTTGTAGTTTTATTTTGTTTGATAATTTCGTCAAATCAAAGGTTGCTTTTCTAAATAACATGCACTTAAGTAGACGCACCGAATATTTATAGGATAATTTCTCTGCAGCCTAATCTAGTTCATGAACATACAAAGAAAACAATGATAGGAAGTTTCTCGATTTCTAAAGTTGTTCTTTGGACAAAAAGATAAAGGCATTAGACCATATACAAGAAAACGATATGAAAAATCCTTCTCGTTTGTATTTGTCATCGACATGCAAGATAAAAGGGGCTACCTCCCTTTTTTTCTACTTTCTGTATTTAACTACATCCGTCCCCTTAATGAGATCGTAAACATGTTTTATTTATTTATTTATTTATTTATTTTATTTATTTATTTTTTTTTTAACTTAGACCCGGCCAAACGTACGTTGACTTATCGTTGCACCGTTGACCTGTCTACAAATATTTTTGATAGAAGACTTTTGTTGTAGAGTAGACATCTGGAATCAAACTATTCATATAACAACTAACTCCATAAAGTGTCAAGACTTCGAACCCTTTTCAGTTTTATTATTCATCTTTTTTTCTTTTACTCACTTTCAAGATTTGTATAAAACAAACTGTTCGTGAATGTTATTAAAATTGCGGTAATATAAGAGAAAGTTGAAACTACGTTACGTATTTTACCAGTCCCTTGCCCAAGGTACACTCATTTTGTATTCCTAGATACGGCAAGCATTGGATTGGACGACGGCCAGCCAATCCATATAATCCTTTCTCGTTAGGATATTGTTTTTACACACGTAAGAAATAGATATATGGATAATCATTGCAATTTATAGTAATAATAATAATCCTGTTTTCCACGTTATTGTATCCTACTCTTCCCCTCTCACAACTTCTTAGCCTGTTCAAGTCTTGATAAAAATACAGCACATAATATCTATTAAAAAAGAGAAATGTTATCATATTTCAATAGGAGTAAGTATACATGAACTTATCTAATTCTAATAAAGCCATTTTGTGATAACCATGAGAAATGTGTGTCTGTTGGCTGAAACTCATGAAACTTTAATTTCAGAGGCACAATATTGTCCCCGAAATTTGTGGGAATGCAGCGTGGGTTGTGTGGTTTGAAATGTTGTGTTTTCTACTTCCATGACATTAACTCTTTTAATTTGATTTATGCAATTTATTTGGGAGAATGAAACTGACTAAAAAGGTCTTTTTATTTGATTTTTAACGTTGAATAAAATGTTGTTGATGCTCTCTGTCAAATGATGACAGAGCACTTATAATGATAGCCTTTCATATGGGTTGCCAGTTTATGAAAAACTTCCGATCTCCTTCCATGTTATTTTAATGTAAATAGTGTTAGGAAACTTATTATCTCCTTTCAGATATATGACAGGAGGTCATTTCAATCGTAGGGCTAATTTCAACAAACTACACTTAATATACTCTTAAGTTTACTGTTATTTTATGATAATTATCTGCAACGTTCGTATTTTGAATTAGTAACTGGTTGAAGGAATATTTCATTATATCAGTTTATGTACTTCACCAACTGTCGAAGTTAGACTATGTTTTAATTTGCACATGATAAAGGCATTAATAATAAATGAAAGTCTCAGTAAACTATATTGAGTTAGAAAGAGGTCGAGGAATACAACATTATGAATGACTGGTATATTCATTTTCTGATATCCCTTAAAATGGTTTTTCCACATTTTTTTTGTGGGGGGGGGGGGGGGGGGCAATCACCCTCTTCTTTATGAGTAGTTTTCGACAACCGTATTTATTTATTTTTTCTCTTTTCTTTTTGTAAAATCAAAAGAGCAAAATTTACCAATAACCTTAGATAGCCAATTGGAATTTGGGATATAATTTATTAGATTGAGATCACACACACATACAACACATATGTGTAGACGCAAACACATACACAAACACACACATACACACACCTACGCATATATGTACACACACACACACACACATATATATATATATGCATATATATATATATATGCATATATATATGCATATATATATATATATATATATATATATATATATATATATATATATGCATATATATATGTATATATATGTATATATATATATATATATATATATATATATATATATACATATATATATGCATATACATATATATATATATATATATATATATATAATATATATATATATATATATATATATATATATATATATATATACATATATATATATATATATATATATATATATATATATATATATATATATATATATACATATATATATATATATATATATATATATATATATATATATATATATATATATATATATATATATATATATGATAAATTTTGCCCATTTAGACGTGTTTTCACATTAAAATATGCCGTATATTTCACTCCCTTAATATCTGGATTCTCTCCTATACATCGGGATCAGAGACCAAAGGGGAATCAATTCATAGATGATAGCTTATAGTCCACCGGGGAATGTGCGGTATTGTGCCTTATGACTGTAATGGCACGACTTCGTATTAACTGCATACCTTGTACTACTCTTTGAATGGTACAGTTTGGGGAGATCTGGAAGCAAAGGATAATGAGAATTATGAAAATTTTTATGTTTACAGAACTAACTGATTGACGGTACTAAAGATTAATATCAAGTTCAGCAATAAGGAATTTGATAATCCACACGTTGCTATTCAATATATTAAAGTAATAGTTAACAGCTAAAGAACTTACAGGAGAGTTATACTGAGCACAAGATAAAATGGAACTATTAAAGTATTTCTCTATTGTACAATGATCTCTGAAAATCTTAAAACTTTCTCGATAAGACGTTTTTTTTTATACTATTGAAAAAGATTCAGACTGAACGTACAATAGGCTTTATATATATATTTATATATATATATATATATATATATATATATATATATATATATATATATATATATATATAAATATATATATATAAATATATATATATATATATATATATATATATATATATATATATATGCATATATATATATATATATATATATATATATATATATATATATATGCATATATATATTTATATATATATATATATATATATATATATATATATATATATATATATATATATATATATATATATATATGTAGTAATTTTTTTAAATTCGATATGATTAAAGTTTCTATTTCTTATATCTTTTTTTTGTGGCTACAGAATTCTCCAATAAATTTGAAAATATTTCTCTTTGAAACAAGCATATGCGATTATATTCTGTTTTCTCACTCTCCCTGATATTTGATGCCTTGGAGATCCAAGAATAACTTTTGCAATGTTAGAGTCGGGGAAAACCCACGTTACAAAGAAATCGTATTGGAAAGTAAGAAAACTGAAGGGATAACATATTCTACCTAACTTTGATTACGTAGTCCAGCAGCCCTTCAGATTCAAAGTAAATTTACTTCTGTGTTCACGAACATACAGACAAAAAAAAAAAAAAAAAAAAAAAAAAAGACTATACTGATAATAACAACATTGCACCTAATAAAAAAAATTCCTTTCAATGTAAACACAAATGTGTTAATCATGTAAACGCTCATTATAATAAGATTTGTTTCACATTGAGGGAATCGACTCCATCCCTTCCTTACTTCTCTTTCCCGTATAACTCCTATACCAAAGATCCTCCTCCTAAGGCACGTAGAGATAAACTCTAAAGGATTTCTTAGCACCATATATCAAAGGGGTTCCTCGGTACAAACAGGAAACTCAGAGCAATCTAGGGTTTACTAAGGGATTGTTCTTCTGCCCCTTTGGGTCCTTTGAGTCTCGTATCTCATATAATGTTTCCACCATACCTGAAATCGTGTATCCCTCCTGATTCTATCTAGTAACTATCTGAAACAGGATTGTTTGTTTAACTAATTTAGATCTCTATTATTTTTGGAAGGG
>NC_090737.1:91679644-91682144 GCF_036898095.1 Palaemon carinicauda | reverse complement strand
GCTGAAAATGGTCAAAGCTAAATTTGATACATCATATATTCTTACTTATAGGCTAAATCAAGATGGTCTTGAACACTTTTTTGGCTGCATAAGACAGATGGGTGCATGCCATCAACACCCATCACCCGTCGCATTTAAGCACCGAGTCAGAGCCCACATTCTAGGAAAAGACAGCAAACTGTTAGGATCAAACTGCAACGTTGAAAGTTGCAATAGTGATATGATGACGTCAGGCTCATTTTCCAGTTTTCCTGTTGAACAAAGCGCATCCTTTGTAGATGAAGAAACTTCTATTCAAAAAGAGCTTAGTCTATCGGCAATGCTGTTTTGTTTGCCAGGGGAATTTGTTAATGATTTGCAAAATGATGAATATGTAGAATTTGACACTGAAAAAGAAGCATCAGGGAAAGCGATGGAAGATGGAGGCTTACAATACGTAGGGGGTTATATAGCTCGTAAGTTTCCTGAATATAAATTCCTTGGAACTGCAGCGACGAAGGGAGATGGCACGTGGATTGGTGCCATAAGTGCAAGAGATGGAAAACTAATGCAACCAAGCGAAGAATTTTTGGTGCATTTAAAAACGATGGAAAAAATGTTTCTTTGTCATCATGGGGAAAAGTATCTAAAACCTGGAAAAGGAGCGACGGTTAAGTTGACTGATTTTTTTAGCGAGTGTTTTAAAAGGAATGATATCCCATTACCATACGAAGTGATTAAAGTTTTTGTTAGATGTCGTACATTTTTTAGAATTCGTGTTTTAAATAGAAATATTAGTTCATCAAGAAAAGTGCAGAATAAAATGAAAAAGCTCGCAACGTGATATAGAACATAACTGAAATATATATAGTGTATATATCATTATTTATTTTATGAATTTAAACTGTCTGTTGCTCGACAAATTTCAGTTATTTACATCATCAGATATTTGTTTGGTTGTTTGAGTGTAATAAAGTTATGTATTTGTAATCTTACTTTTATCATCCTAAAAGAATAAAATATAAATCTTCGAAAAGATTGAAAAATACAAAGCAGAAAGCATGGTTCCTTTATTTTCTTATGGATGTTCCACAGCTTACTCAGCCACGGTTAAGTCTGAGTGACGTCATCACTCTGACCGACCCGATCCCACCATCCGGCTACCTGCGCACTAAGGTGGCCTGAGAAGACCTCTTATATCTATAGACCTTGGTCACATATATGCTTGTAAGGGTCTGGAGGGACAACACTTCTCCCTCTCTCAGGTACAGCTGTTACCCTACTTAAATGCCTCTCCGAGCTAACATATGCACTTACTGTCTAATGACTTTCTATCGGCAAAATGTACCCTACTGCTTTTAATGTTATTGTATCTTTTCCCCTCAAAATGCAAATTTGATCATTAGATATAAAGTCTATTCCTAGGATAGCCTTAATTCCTGGAATTCCCAAGGTGGGCAAGACAAAAAAATCATGTGTAAACTTCATAGACCCCACCTTGGATTTGATGATTGTTGTGTGGTTTATGGGTAGTTTATTTCCTCCTGGCGTGTCAAGAACAATGAATGCCCCTGGCTGTAGTGGATTTGAGGAGAATTTTTTTTTTTTCAATCAATGAAACACTGGCTCCCGTGCCAATCAGTGCTTGAATGAATATATCCTGCAGGTTGATCCTAACTGCTAACATTCTCAGTTGGCCATAAAGGGACACGGGCCGATGACCTCAGCTGCCATGCCGCTGCCCCCTGGTCCTCTCCCTAGTGCTGCGGGGGTGAGGTTGTGGGTACCGGTGGAGGTCCTAGTGCCTGCTCTGTCACGTCTGTCGTCTCTGCTTCCACGGCTACTGCTTGTGATGTCATGCGGGGGGGGGGGGGGGGGGGGTCCTCTCCCCCATCCTTTGTTCCCTTTTCCTCGGACGTTGGGCAGGTGGAGCTGTGCATGCACCCCAGCCCGCCCGCCCTGGGCGTTTTATGCCGGGCACTCTCAAGATAAATGACCATAGTCCTGACAAGTGTAACAGCCGGGGGATCCTTGGGTGTGGCACTCCACTCGTCGGTGCCCCTCTCCCCCACAGTGCCAACATCTGAAGACTGTGCTAATCTGCTGAGTGCATTCCCTCTTACCACTCTTAGAGGGTTGACTTCCTCTCAGGGCTGCTAACTTCTAGGAATTAGCCCCGTTATTCCCAGTCATTTTTTCTTCTGGCAAACAGTCTAAAATGTTTTTTATCGCTCTCACTACATCTGCTAGCGAGCGATTGTCATCAAACAAATAACCACTTAAATACGGGTTTACTAGTATGCTAATATGTTTATGGGCAATTGCCTTTTTATCTCCTTCTGGGAGATTGGCATTCCGGGTAACAAACGAATCGCAACAAAAAAAAAAATGTGTGTTGCAAAACTAAGAATGTATTCTCCATCCCTTATTTTTGGTTTGTAATTTTCTTTTAGGTCTCCCATTCTCGCATCTTGCAAGGCATACTTCTCAGTTGAACATCGTTGTATTTCAGAATAACTTC
>NC_090737.1:91662144-91674644 GCF_036898095.1 Palaemon carinicauda | reverse complement strand
AGAGAGAGAGAGAGAGAGAGAGAGAGAGAGAGAGAGAGAGAGAGAGAGAGAGAAAATATTTCGTACATATACACATATTCTAGGAGAGAGAGAGAGAGGAGAGAGAGAGAGAGAGAGAGAGAGAGAGAGAGAGAGAGAGAGAGAGAGAGAGAGAGAGTGAGAGAGATAGTAAAGCTCCAATTAATAGACGTCTGATTTTTTCTCAAACCGGTTTCCTACCTCAGATGAAATCCATTTTTTTAATGGTATTTGCAAGCAAACATTTCTAAGCGGAGGAGTTTGGAAACAAATATGTTACTCTTTTATATTTCATTATATTTTGAATTTTGAACCAATCATTATGTTTGACGCCAATAGATTTGTATATGATAATAAAGGTTTGACAGAACCACCCTTCTGTAGGATGAAATATCAGATTTTAGCGTTGAATGGCAGTGATTGATGGACTTTGCGGAATTTTTCCGGTCAAAAATCTATGCTTTATTCGTCAGATCTTTGATATTATTAAAAAAAAATTCTCGCTAGAATGCTTAAAGATTAGAGAAAATTTCATTTATCTTTTATAAGAAGTAGTGTATACCACTACAAATTCAGAAATATAATTCATATGAATTTTTAGGCTTAACAAGATCTGCATCATATATAAAAATATTGGACTTGATAGTTACCGAGAAAAGATGTGAATAAAATTCTTAGTATTTTACTATGTTTATTTACAGCAGTAATAATAGAAATTAATTAAATGAATCATTATATATAGTAAGTGAACTCAAAGAATGATGAAGAAATACATGTGAACATTACAACACATTTTGACATCACTAGACATGGTGAGTCGCAATATATACAATAGAAAAAGACAGAAGGATACACGGACACGCTTACACTTATATATTTTAAAGTTGGCCTTTGTTCTCAAAGATAGTCCGTAATAGTCATTCAATAGAAAAAAAGTGTTGGCTTTTGAATGGATAATCATTGTTTTATTCATGGGACCTGATAACATTGTGTCCTAAATATGTCGGAGGAGAACGTGACAAAATGAAAAAAAAAATGTCAGTTAAGAGAAAAAAAAGTTAAATATATAATTTATTTAGTACAATATGCAGTTTAAGCAATGATTAAATAATTCGGTAGCCATTTTAATCAGCTCATGTCGTTATCAGGAAAACGATCGAGGACTTGATTGAAAAGTAAAATCCAAAGTAAGGGGTGACGAACAATGAGAAAAGGGAAGAGAATTGTGGTTAAGTCGCTTGTTGTAAGTCACCGGATAATACGGGGTTTTGTAAGAATTTCTTTTAAATACATAATTTTTGGACTAATTAAAGAACAATGGTCAAGTCACTCTTTGTAAACTTGCTTAAAATATAGTATATTACAATATTTTCTCTGATGAATATAAAGGTTATGCCCATTAGGAGATTTTGCTAAAGTTACTCATTGTAAACTTGCTTATGATGTTTACTCAGCTTAGGTTCGTCCTCAATAATTTGCCTGCTAAACCGATGTCAGACTCATTATTGATTTAGTATTATCAGTAGGGCTCTCCTTGTATTCATGACAACAATATCGTCTGAAGTACATATTGAGGGACCGTGACCCCGGAAAGCCAGCTGGTTATGAGTGCCCACTTAAAAAGAACAGGAAACATTACCTCATTCGAACGTATCAGAAGGATTCTCCAGTAAAACCCAATTTCATTAAACTTATGGAACGCTATTTAGATAATTTTCATTATCAAATGGTACATGCATATCTGTATAAGCAGGATAAACGGATTAACAAAACCTGAAACGAGGTATTATTAAGGAGATATTCTACTAAAGAATGGATCATCTAGGTATAATACTTGATATTTACTTTTCGGAGTGTTGGTTCTTTAGTTATATACTTAGCAAAGGTGACATATCACGTAATCTGTTGCTCAATTTTTTTCTCTGGCCATCTTATTCCTGTGTCTTGCTAAGGTACCTTTTTTAAATGGGACTAAATACAGAACGCACTTTCGGCTTTCCTTTACTTACATTACCTAACCTACACTTTTTTTCATATTTACCTTTACGTATAATGTACTAGACAGAATGGTTCCGCGATAAAGGTACTACATTGATTTTCTGGGCAATTCAAATACTTTAACTATCTTTCTAGCTATATCTATAAGAGTTCAGGTAAATAATTTTACTTTGACTCCTCACAAAGAAGGAAGACAAAGAATAATTCACCGTAGAAAAAGAAACATATTAATTCTCTTGATGACACATTTTACTTTTATCGAATATGTTGGTTGGGAAAATATCCCCATAAACAGCTTAATACTGGTCCTCTTCATCATCTTTAACATTCTCATATCTATTATCATCATTGTTGTTAGTATTGATTTAAATTTTGTTGGGCAGTTCAAGTTGATTAAACTTGAAACTCTACACATTGTTAAAATAGAAGATAAATTTTCTATATTCCATTACAGATATAATGATAACCTCAATAAAAGTCAGAACCCCAAAAAATTATCTGATCTTAATATGTGTTTATGAGAGAGAGAGAGAGAGAGAGAGAGAGAGAGAGAGAGAGAGAGAGAGAGAGAGAGAGAGAGAGAGAGAGAGAGAGAGAGCGTTGAATAAAAATGAGAGAATTATATTAAAGAGAAAGACTCATAAAACATAGCAAACGGAAGTTTATTGAAAAAAAAAAGTTGGACGTTTATAGTTTAGAGAGAGAGAAAAAAATCTTTTGAAGGAAGGAGCAGGACCTTTAATGAAATTTTTTCTTTGTTACATGTTGGAAAAATTGTCCATTTTACAATTATTTTCTGAAGAATAATTCTCACAATAGAGAGCTTTAAACTGAAAATTAGAAAAATGATGCGTAAGTGTAATTAACCGCATTTTGATCCCTAAGATTCCCGACGCAAAGTGTTTAGGCAACGAAGGAATAAGAGAAAAAGAGTAATATAGCTTATTGAAAGTAAACATTTACCCATAATATATTTCTTTAATTCCTCAACTTCATGTACTTATTCTCTTCATGCATTTAGTGCGCAAAATTGGTTCCAGCAGCATAAAAATAGTAAATTCACTATAATAGGTAAAGGCTTACGGACTTTCTATAATGTCAGTAAGAATAACATGACTGATTAAATGATAAAGCACCGATTCAATAAAGCTAAGCATAATGAAAAGTTTGTGTTCCATTGAATATAAGAGATAATTTTAGGGGTGAATCAAGGCAATTTACCCTTAGGTTAATAAACTTCCTATAAACATGCAATGACCTTATGCAAAATAAACATATAAAAATATTAACATGTGAAGAAGTTAGAGTAAAAATGGCAGAGATGTGGAATATTTTGGCTACACCGAAACTAGAGCAATACATAACTTGCTATGAATTGAAATAAGAATTTTATTTCGTAACTACGTTTTATTTGGCAATTTATTTTATGGTCTGCTTTTCTCCTGGGGTAATATGGCTGAGAGAGGTTAAAACTAAATATATTCCGAGGCTGACACAGGATATTTGAGTAACTATAAAATCTCTAGTTTTATATGGATCTTTAATGTTTGTTTATAGATCTCTATAAAATCAAACTATGCAATAAGTAACAATTGGTATTCATTGTCTTAGTATATTATTCATATAATGAACTCAGGTAATTGCAATAAATAATCTACTAGTAGATGTAAATCATAAAAGTCATAAAAAAGACCACGTACCATTCAAAGTCAGGAAGCTATTGTGTTATTAAGGACATAATCTTCTGTATAATATGAAGCGTCTGGGAGGGTTCTCCAAATATGTTGATAAGAATAACCAATAAAAATCATCAGCAAATGATATTGCTGTATAACAAGTGCTATAGTCAAAGCCTATAAGAGATTTCCACATTAATTTGAATGTATGTACAACAATTACGAAAAAAAATATATACTATTGTTGGGGTATGGTGGTATGGTTTGTTTTAGTTTTATTTTGTTTATTAATTTCGTCATACATAGGTTGCATTTCAAATTAACATACAGACAGATACACACACTGAATATTTATATGATATTTTTTTTCGGAACCTAGTCTATTTCATAAACATGAAAAGGAAAAAAAAAATGCTAAAAAGTTTCTCGTTTTTTTAGTTGTTCTTCTGGTAAAGGGGTAAATGTATTAGACTCTATACAGGAAAATTATATAAAAAATTATTCTCGTTTGTATTTTTCTTATCGGCATGCAAGAGAGATGGGGCTACATCTCTTTTTTTCTACTTTCTGTATTTTACTCCATCCGTCCCCTCAATGTGATCGTAAACAAATGCGTTTTTTCCACATAAGTCCAAAAACTAAGACCCAGCCAAACGTGTGTTGAATTTTCATTGCACCGTTGTCCTGTCCTCGAATGTTTATATTATATTTTCTCTACCTAAAAAGATACTCAGCATAATTCTATTATGTTTACTATACATTAATGATATGCAAAATCTATTAGAACGTAACCAATATTTTTAACGGAACGATGTTTTTTCTTTTTTTTTTTAGAATAGACATCAGTGATCAAACTATTCATATGACAATAAACTCCACAAAGTGTCAAGACTTCGAACTATCTTCAGTTTTATTATTCATAATTTTTTCCTTAGTTCATTTTCAAGATTTGTATATATAAACTGTTCATGAATGTTCATAAAGTTACGGTATATAAGAGAAAGTCGAAACTGGAACCCTTAAGCTCAATAACGTTTCGTATTTTACCAAACCATTGACAAAGGTACACTCATTTTGTATTTCTAAGCACCGCCAGCCATGGATTGGACGACAGCCAGCCAAACTGTGAATTAATTTTTCTTTAGGTTATTGGTTTAACAGACTTAAAAAATAGATATATCCATAATCATCGCATTTTATAATAACGTTAATAATTATGTTTTCCAAGTTATTGTATCCTACTCTTCCCATCTCCTATCTTCTTAGTTTGTTCGATCTTGGTCTTGATGAAAATACTGAACATAATATTAATAAAAAAAGAAAAAATTTATTCTGTTTCAATAGGAGTAAAGTATACATGAACTTTTGCAATTCTAATAAAGCTTTCGAGACTTTAATATTAGGATAACCATGAAAAATGTGTGTCTGTTGGCTGAAACTCATGAAACTTTAATTTCAGAGCCGCAATATTGGCCCCGGTATGTGTGGGAAGGCAGCGTGGGTTGTGTCGTTTGAAATGTTATGGTTTCTACCTTTATGACAGCATACTCTTTTAATTTGATTTCTGCAATTTGTTTGTAAAGATTTTATGAAAGCCTGCAGAATGGAACTGCCTAAATTGGGATTTTATCTCATTTCAAACGTTAAATAAAATGTTGTTGAATCTTCCTGTCATAGGATGACAGCAGGCTTTTAATTATGGGCTTTCATAACGGCTGTCAGTTAATGGAAAATTTACTATCTACTTCCATGTTATTTCAATGTAAGTAGTGTCATGAAACTGATATCTCCTGTCAGTTATATGACAGGAGGTTATTTATATCAAAAGGCTAATTAAACAAATTATAAAAACCTAACTCGCTCTTTTCTTGATAGTGAGTCTTTAGCTACCCGAAATACCAATCTTCCAGAAGGTGATAGAAAAGCAATTGCCCGTAAACATATTCGCAGATTAGTAAACCCGTATTTATATGGTTATTTGATCGATGACAGTCGCTTGTTAGCAGACGTAGTGATAGCGATACTGAACATTCTGGACAGTTTACCAGAAGAAAAAATGACTGAGAATGACTGTCCCAAATACGAGAAGGTGGCAGGCATGAGAGGCGCTCAACAACCCCCAAAGCGGGAAAGGGGAGAACTTAGTCAGCAGGTGAAAAGAGTCTTCACATGTTGGCTGTGAGGGGGAGAGGGACACTGACGAGTGGAGTGCCCCACCCAAGGATCCCCTCGCTGTTACACTTGTCAGGCCTACAGTCGTCTATCTTGAGAGTGCCCAATAAAAAACACCAAGGGCACATGCACACCACCCCCTGCCAAACATACTAGGAAAAGGAAACAGAGGAAGGGGGAGACAAGGGAGATGGATACCCCCATGCATGACATCATAAGCAGCAGCCGAAGTAGCGATGGGAGTGACTACGACGGACTTGGTAGAGCAGGCACAAGGACCTCCATCGGTACCCCAAACCTCACCCCAGCAGCACTTGTGAGAGGACCAGGGGACTGCAGTGTTATAAGCGAGGCCGTTGGCACGTGCTCATATATCCTAATGGGCGGCTAGGAATGTTAGCCGTTAGGATTGACCTACGAGATAAGTCCATTCGAGCACTGATAGACACAGGAGCAAGCGTTTCACTGATTGAAAAAAGATTCTCCTCAAATCCACTACAGTCAGTGGCATCCATCATTCTTGATACGCTAAGAGGAAATAAACTACATGTAAGCCATACAACGATCGTTAACTTTGAGGTTTGATCTATGAAGTTTACACATGATTTTTTGTCTTGCCTGCCTTGGGAAATCCAGGAATCGAGGCTATATTAGGGGTTTATTTTATCAGTAGTAATTAAATATGCATTTTGTGGAAAAAGATACAATAAGAATAAAAACAGGAGGGTATATTTTGCCAATAGAAAGTCATTAGAGAGTAAGTACTTGCGCAGGCAGGGAGAGATATTTAAGTAAGGTAACAGATGTACCTGAAAGAGGAGAAGTGTTTCCTCTCCAGACACTTACGAGCATATCAGTGACCCAGTGTCAGCCTTTTCCAGAAGGAACCAAGGTCATTGATAAACCCCATGACAATTGGGTACATGTAGTCTTACAGAACAGAGCCGATAAAATAATAGTTAATTTGTCAAATAAAAGAGTTGTTTTAGGATGTGATTCTGTGGATGAATTAGCCACAACTTCAGACCGCACAGACAAAAGCACCCCGAACTTGATTATGCAAGCTCATAAACTATGTTCATCAGAGTGTCAACCTATAGTAACATTGTTAATAATTATTCCGATGTAATTGCAATTGGAGACGAGCTATCCGGGAGGATTTATCAATATCCCTTTAACATTGAAACTGGGCACGCAGAGCCAATCAGGTCAAGCCCTTACAAGGTACCCATTCATTTCCAGGGAGAAATAGAAAGGGAAATTGGTAAATTAAGGGAACAATGGATAATTAAGAAGAGTGAATCCCCCTGGGCTTCTCCAATTATAGCTGTTCGGAAAAAAGATGGCTGGGCAAGATTGTGTATTGATTATAAGAAGTTGAATACAGTCACTAAGGATACATTTCCAGTGCCCTGGATCGAAGAATTATTTGTGAAGGTACGGGATAGTAAGTAATTTACAACTATTGATTTAAAGTCTGGATACTATCAAATACCCATTCAGGAAGACAGTAGATATAAGACAGGATTTATAGCTAACGATCAACTATTTCGGCTTAGTTTCTCACTTTCGGTGTTAAAAATGCTTCCAGTCATTTCTCTAGAGTAATGATGGTGGTTTTGTCTCATTTAATTGGCTATAATGACTTTTTTTATTTGTACGATATCATAATTATAGGGAAAATGGCCGAAGAAACTAATAATAGTATTCGTAAAATTTTAGAAGCATTGCGATGTAATGGTATGAAAATGAATTTGTCAAAGTGCAAATTTTTCTATAAACAGGTTGAATTTTTAAGTCAAATAACATCCAACGAAGGTATCCAACCCTGCCCCAGTAAAGTAGCAGCTATTAAACATTTCCCCTGGCCACGTACCCCTAAGGAGGTATATGGGATACTTGGGCTCGCTGGATATTACTGTAAATTTAAAAGAGGTTTTCGAGAGATAGTAAGACCGTTAGATGCTTTAAAGAAACAAAAAGTACTAATTTGGGGAGTGGAAGAAAAAAAGGCCTTTTACCATTTGAAAGCTTCCTGAACTAGCAATGACTTACTCGCATATCCTTGATTTGATTGCCCATTTTTAGTGACAACAGATGCAAGTAGCTTAGCTATTGGTGGCGTAGTTTCTCAATGAAATGATAAAGGTAGAGAGCGACCCAATAGTTTTTATTCTAGGGCACTAAAAGAGCAGAAAAGAATTATAGTACATTCGATCCAGAGGCTTTGGCTATTCTTTTGGTTCTAGAGAGGCATCGGTTCTTATTATTAGGTCAGTCGATTGAGTTGCAAAGTGATTTATTTTATAGAAATTACATGACATCTAGAAGAGTGACATGAATTGAAAGATTCTTGGAGTTTAATATAAAGGGTTTTCACCACACAGAAGGTAAAGCTAACAAGGTAGCTGATGCCCTCTCTAGAGGTGCAGTGATAGGAGTAACAACTAGGACACAAAAGAGGAATGGAGAATGAAACCAAAATATTGAAGACCCCCATCAAAATAAAGAACGGGATGTGAATTCTCGCGAAGAGCAGAAGAGCAATCAGAAAATAGGATCAGCGAGAGAGAGAGAGAGAGAGAGAGAGAGAGAGAGAGAGAGAGAGAGAGAGAGAGAGAGAGAGAGAGATTGGAACGATGAAGGTGAATATATGTTGGTGGGTGAGGACGTGACCAGAGGTGTCAAGAATTATTACCCTGATGATGCAGGTGTGACTGACCTGGGGAGGTTGGGAAATAAAAGAAGTCCGAGAGGGACAGAAAAAAGAGGAATGGATAAAAATAGTGCGATCAGTGATTATAGAGGTATCAGACAGTTATCCATCCTTTCTGAATGTGCCTCGTGAGAAATTTTCTATAGAGAATGATATCTTATATTGAGCTTACAAGAAGAGTGTAGGGGAATTTTGTGCACAGGTAGTTCTTCCCAGCTCTTTAATTAATCGAGCCATCCATATTGTATATGTAAGTCGGTATGCAGGGCAATTAGGGATTGATAGAACATTAATGAGAGCACGAAAATCTTCCTTTTGGTTGGCAATGAAAAAATCTATAGAGAATTACATAAAATGTTGTTGTATTTATAACTGTTTCAAATAACATGAAAACACTGTACCGGAACCCAGAAAGCATCCTGTGATTCCTATTAAAAAATAGAGGGTGCATATGGATGTGGTAGGACCATTTACTACTGGTTTAACACAACATAATTATATATGTATATTTGTGGACACATTTACTCGTTACACTTCTACCTACGCAATGTTGGATAAAACAGCAAATCCATTAGCCCCGGCGCTGTGCTCTTTCATTACTAGGTTTGGTTGCCCGAAAATTTTGATAAGCGATAATGTTCTCGAGGTAATGAATAAGGTGGTGAAATCGGTCACGGTTTTGATGAAAATTTAACACTTCTCAGGGACCAAATATAAGCCTTCAGCTAATCGCTTAGTGGAATCGCATAATACTGAAGTAGTGCGAATTTTACATTAATTAGTGGCTGATGACCCCCTTCATAGGCACGCCATGCTTTCTACGACTGAGCTATCTTTGAACATAGCATATAATACTTTGCTCAGGGACATGCTTTTCTTTTTAGTGCATGGACAGGATCCTGTGTTGCCGTATACGGTCCTGATTAATCCGTCACAGTTGCCAAATCATTCCACTGAGCAATATCTTGTCTATTGACTAAATCTCTTGAGGAGAGCAATGAACACCACTGAAAGGTTTTTGACAAGAGCTTATGAAAAACACAGCTTAAAGTATGGTGGCCGGTTCAAAACCGAACTGGTAAGGGTATCTGAAGGCGATCCTGTATATTTGAAACGATTAGAACTTGGGAAACGCAAGCTAGATCCAGCGTATTTGGGTTCGTACCGAGTAAACATGATTAAATCTAACGAAGTAGTGATGCAAATCATTATTAATGGTGCAGTGTCTGAACATCATCAGGCACGCATACATGTGGTGCCTAAAGAGGTAGTTTTCATAAGTGTCAATTAGAGTGTACCTCTTTTCCCCTGCATACGTGACATTCCTCGAGTTGATGAGTAGAATTCTTACTTTGTTGTTGTTGTTGTTTGAACAAACCTCATTTCTTATTTGGACGTGTTTTGAATAAACTTGATAATAACAATATGTTCTTATGTTAGTGCTTAATGTATACATAAAGTGTTGTGATAATTTTGCTGAGTGTAGCAATACATATGTCTTACTACTGAGTGAACCTAAAAACAATCAGAGGTTACATAGGTCAGGTGAGACCCGTAAGGCGGATGCTGTATCATTCATGTATTTATATGATTCCTGGTTGCTGGGGCCGGGGTTGTTCTTGAAGGGCAATTGGTTGCGGGATTAAAGTTCAGCCTTGAGGAAAGGCATGTGTAGATGTAAATACCTTATCCTTAAAGCTATAAGAGATGTACGGGAAGATGAATGATTTTCTCGGTATAACGGGTAGGGGCCAGCGAATGATAGTTGCAAGTACAAGCACAGAAATTAAAAAAAAAAAAAAAAAAAAAAAAAAAAACGGTGGTGGTGAGTTGTGTTGAGAAATTGTACCGTAACCAAGACAAGTAAAATTGAAGGATGAAGGAATACCTATTCCTACCCCTGTCCCGCCCAAAAGGCCAGTGTTGTACGAAACCAAAGCGAGGTTAATGATAAGGTTGTATAATACTGATATTGATATGATTTTTTTTTTTCCACTTTGGGGGGTTCTGTATTTTAGTTGCTGAGGTCGTAAGAAGAAATGAGTGAAATTATTTTATTTTATATTGTGTACATTTTTACATGCAATATCTCATTTATTATTTGTTGTGGAAGATGTCTTACTTTTTGGGGCGATTTCTATTAAATAATATATGTTGCATTTTTGTCTAATATATGCCATGCCTAATCCAGGTCGGAGTGTCCTCCATATATTATAGTCTAGAGAGGGGGACTGCGCACCTCCTTTGGAGTGAGGAGCTTGTGGGTGGGGAGAGGGGAGTATTTTCCTAACTCTTGTAAGCAAAATATTTGTTTGATATAGTGAGTTGAATGAACTGCGTAAGAGTACTATGAGTGTCATAAATTGGAGAGCGCGATTACTGAACTCTCTCTCATACATGACGTGACCCTAGAATCATAATGTAACGCATTTGACAATATATTTCCATCACAGTGGAGATTTCCACAAAACCTAACAATTCAGCATGTTGAGAGGGCAAATTTGCATCTTGCTTGCGAGGGTTAGTCAGTACCATTTAAACGGTCAGTTGACAAGGTACTCACCTGATAGTATTGGCTGAACACAGTGTATTCACGAACATTTTTGTAATAAAGTGAAAAAACCCATGTTCCGATGTGTCATTATCCGTTGACATTGGACACACATACACAAACACACAAATACACACACACACACACACACACACATATATATATATATATATATATATATATATATATATATATATATATATATATCAATTTATATATATATATATATATATATATATATATATATATATATATATATATATATATATATATATATATATATATATATATATATGATAAATTATGCACATTTATACGTGTTTTTTACATTCATATAAGCCATATATTTTACTCCCTCAATATCTGGATTCTCTCGTGTACATCGAGATCAGAGACCAAGCGGGAATAATTCCTGAGCAGTATTGTGCCTTATGATTGAGATGGCACAACATAGAATTATCTATATACCTTGTACTACATACAGAAAGGTACAGATCAGGATGCAAATATAGTAAGAATATGAAAAATTTCATGTTTACAGATATTTCTGACGGACAGTACCAAATATTGATATCAAGTTCAAGAATAATGAATTTGATAAGCCACACGCTGCTATTTAATATATTAAAGTAATAGTTAACAGTTAAAGACCTGGTAGGAGAGTTATACTCGGAACAATTTAAAATGAAATAATTGAAATATTTCTCTAGGATACAGTGATCTCTGAAAATCTAAACTTTTCTAAAAAAAAATACGTTTGTTTGCGCCATTGAAGATTATTCTGAGTGAACGTACTATAGGCCACATATCAAGGTGTCATCCTATAAACTAAAGATGATTAGAGCTTTTTATTTATTATATCCTTTTTTTTTATGGTCGCTACAGAGTTTTCCGATAAATTGGAAAATATTTCTCTTCTGAAGCAGCCACGTACAATATATTCTGTTTTCTTACCTCTCCCCATAATATTTGTTACCTTGAAGATCCAAAAATAGCTTTTGTAATGTTAAAGTCAAGGAAAACCCTCGCAACAGACAAATCCTATTTGGAAATAAGAAAAGTGAAGGAGTAACTTGTTCTGCCAAAACTCTGATAACGTAGTTCTGATACCCTTCCGATTCAAACTATATTTATGTGTATAATGATTTATAAGATTTTCCTCTAGACTTGAAAGTATAAAGAAAGCCAGGCCATCTATATAGAAGAATGGAGTTCAAATAGATAAAGAGAATTGATATTGTATGAGACTAGTAGAGTTATGAAAAAAGTCTTGCTGTGGCATATTGGTATACATCAGGAAAAGAATGAAAGACAAAGAATTAATAATAATAATAATAATAATAATAATAATAATAATAATAATAATAAT
>NC_090737.1:91649644-91654644 GCF_036898095.1 Palaemon carinicauda | reverse complement strand
TGACACTTATGTTGCCTGAAGCTTTAGTGCGGTGTTTTGATAAAAAGTTAACGCCTGCAAGTACGGAATTGGATGTATATAAACAGATAAAGAAACACATGTCTAAGTGTCCTGACCTTGGTCCCGTGTTAACTCAAGTTTTTGCAAAAAATGAAACAAAGCCACAACAAGTAAATGTAGTTAATAATAGTCAAGTTGCGGGAATGACGTGTTATAATTGCAAACGTCAAGGTCACTTGATTGCGGAGTGCAGAACGAAATTTTGTTCGTTACATAATAGTTCGACTCATTCATATAGTCAGTGCTACTCGCGTAAGACACAACAGAATCCTAGAAATACACAGTCAATTCCACAGTCAGTTCCATATGGAAATAAAAAGAAAAATCCTAATTTTAATAAGAAGAGACAGCCAAACGTTAATGTAGTTCAGAATCCCAAACAAACAAACAGTACTTCGAATAACGCTGAGCCTGGGTCGTCAAACCAGACCTCGCAAGGTCAGACTAATTTTCAGAATGTGCAGAGCAAAGCAAATACCACATAATTAACTCTAGTGGGGAAGAGAGTGATGTTAGGTCAAGGTCATTCATGTCAACATCAGTAGTATTGAATAATCAATTTAATGTTTTATCAGATCATTGTGAGGCAATAGATTTTCCTATGAAACACATGGCCGAATTAAGTAAATCAGTGCATGCTCCCGTAGATTTGCAACGAACCAACATTATATGCTGTAAATTTAGAACACATATCCTTTACATAATATCATGGATTTGAGGACACATCATTTGTTGTTTTCGAACTTTCCGATAGAAAAATCCGGAGTGAGACTCTCGGGTATAGGAAATAATGAATTAAATGTAATAGGCGTAACTCATGTTCAGTTCAAGGTCGGTAAGCGCACGTTTGCCGATACATTTGTTGTTGTACAAAACATTAATATGTATCCAGCTGTAATTATAGGATACCCATCTATGGGCAATCAAAACATTATCTTAGCCCCTGCCAAGCACGGAGTGTATATCAAAGGAAAATTCTATAAGTCTTCTAATACCTTAAAATCAGTTTTGGATAAAAAGGAGACGACAAATGTAACCGTAAAGTACGTTGAAGAACCAATAACTTGTCTCACTAATAAAGAAATAATATACGCGACCCAGCAGAATTCTCGTTCACCCGTAATATCATCTTGCCTGCAATCTATCGAGCCAAACGTACCATCGAATTTAATAGTGCAAGTAAAGAAAACATTACCGGGATCTGAATTATTAATCCTTTCCGACACTTTGAAAACTAACGGATTGTCTGTCACACAAGCTATTTATACAGTAGGCTCACATCAAAAATGTAATATTGAAGTCTGTAATCATTTAAATACCACTTTAGTAATTCACAAAAATCAACATATCTTGGATGTAGAAGTTTATAAACATCGTATTCTTACCGTTGCTGAAATCAATCACGCTCAATCAGTTGCGGATGAATCCCTTTTGCAATCTATTAAAAATAAAATCAATAAAGACATTCAAGACAAAGAAATTCAGCAAAAAAGTTTTGGACTTTTAACTGAATATCATGATGTTTTTTCCACTACGGATGGATCCTTAGGAAAAACAGATGTGATCGAGCATCAAATAAGGTTAAAGGACAAGCAGAAAATTATCTATGTACCCTCGTACAGACTCCCTATGAAATTCCAGAATGAAATAAATGATGAAGTAGGTAAAATGCTAGAAAAAGGAGTCATTAGGAAATCGAAGAGCCCTTAGAAATTTCCATTAATAGTTGTACCGAAAAAAGATCGAACATGGCGTATCTGCGTAGACTTCCGTCGTCTAAACGAGGAGACGATCCCTGATCGATACCCAGTGCCATGTACTGACAATATTTTGTCTTTGTTAGGTCAGAATAAATATTTTACCAATTTGGACTTACTTAAAGGCTTTCACCAGATATCATTAGAAGAAGATAGTATCCCATACACAGCCTTCAGCACAGCCAGGGGACATTATGAATTTTTACGGATGCCTTTTGGTTTATATTGTGCTCCCATAACATTTACAACAATGATTAACATAGTGTTTGGAGACTTGCTAGGAGATATATTGCATGCCTATATGGACGACCTTGTAATCTTTTCCAACACCTTAGAAGAACATCTACGTAAATTAGAACTAGTACTACAGAGACTAAGACAACTTAACTTAAGGGTAAAGATTAGCAAGTGTGAATTTTTCAAAACAGAAATAATATATTTGGGTTTTATGGTGTCAAGCCAAGGTCTTAAAGTAGTCCATGATAAGGTGTCGGCTATCCGTAACTTTCCCATACCTACTAATGTTAAGGGAATACAGCAGTTTCTGGGTTGTAGTGGATATTACAGGCGTTTTATACGCAATTATTCAATAATAGCCGCTCCCTTAACTGATCTTACGAAGAAGGGCGTAGATTTCATATGGTCTGAGCAGCATCAACAGGCGTTTAATATCTTGAAAGATGAACTGTGTAGTTCTCCTATCTTAAAATTTCCTGACTTCGGTAAGGAATTCTTCATTGCAACAGACGCCTCAGACTTAGGAGTAGGTGGGGTATTGCTTCAGCAATATGATAAACAATTTTTCCCGATAGCTTTTTATTCTCGAAAACTGAGAACTTCCGAAAGTAAGTATGCAGTAATAGACAAGGAAGGGCTAGCTATTGTTAATTCACTAGTGCATTTTAAGTTCATAACATACGGTTATCCCGTTAAGGTTCTTACTGATCATAAACCACTAGCCGACTTCTTTAAAGGGTTCAACCACAGCCCCAAACGAACTCGGTGGCATTTGATCATTCAAGACTTTGGCGCGAGAATCGGGTATTTACCTGGGAAAGCAAATATCATTGCTGATGCATTATCACGCAACCCCGTGTCATCTTGTACGGAGCCTTTAGCTGAATTAATAGATATATCAACATCCATGCCTTCTGTTAAAACGATATCTGAACAAAAAGATTTGGGCTGGAGTGCTGAATTATTACAGACTGAGCAAAGAAAAGATCAGAAATTGGAAAAAATTATAAATGCTTTGAAAGGCAATCATAAGGAAAAGGAATATAAAAAGTATAAGCAGCAGAATTATATAATCAAAGACAATATTCTGTGTAGGACCGTGACAAGGAAAACCCGCAATACACCACATGTAACTAACGACCAGGTAGAGGTACCAATCTCGCTTATTTCCACTGTCCTGAATTGGTTGCATGCAAATCCATTGCATGGACACTCGGGGTTCTCATTAATGTCATAAAAAGCCAAATCATTGTTTTATTGGCATGCGATGCTTACAGATATAAAAAAAACACATAGCTAATTGTCGCACATGTCAGGAAAACAAAGGGCATACGAAAACACGTGTCAGCCTAGGGGCTTATCCCGAGCCCAATCAACCCTTTGAAAGAATACATTTAGATTTGTTAACAGGATTTTACGAGTCAGACAGAGGAAATAAGCACCTCTTAGTAATTGTAGATGCTTTAACTCGATATACAGAACTAATAGCGCTTAAAACAAAAACTGCGATTGAATGCGCTCGGAAGTTTTACGAGTGTTACATTTGTAAAAATGGAATTCCACACATGATAATCTAAGACTCGGGTGGAGAATTTAATAATCACTTTCTTACCTCATTGTGTGAATTCCTTAGCATAAAGAAAATAAATACCATGATATATCACCCAGAGTCGAATGGGCTAGTGGAAAGAGCAAATAGGAAGGTTCTAAATATATTAAGAGTAACACTAGGGGGATCAGACCCCAACTGGGTTATTGCAATGCCTGCGGTACTGAGTACTCTGATTCATTCATATCATATATCAATTAAAATGTCACCGCACGAAGCATTGTATGGTACCCCAGTTAGAATGCCTTTCCATGTATTAATGCCTACAACTAATCTATCAAATCCTTCAAAAGAATGTATAAATGCAAGCAAAAGTCATTTTGATATCCTTCAAAAGAATTTAGAAGAATCACAAATCATAATGAAAAGGAATCATGATAAAATAGCGAAGCCAACTAAAACGTATACAGTGGGGGATAATGTATACATACAGGTAAATGTACGTAAAGGACTCAATTATAAACTAACACCTAGGTTTGAAGGCCCATTTAACATTTTGGAAACATTAACGGCCAATAGGTTTAGAGTTCAAAACGTATCCAAACCCACTGATGAGAGAATCGTACCATTGGCTCACATAAGAAATTAAAATAAGAGGGAAAAAAGTGAGGGAAAGATTTTTATTTGTATGCTAAAAGTTTTCTTCTTAATACAGGAGTAATTACATATATTTTTCTCGTTACAGGTTTCTAAGATGAATTTTGTGTTGTTGGGAGTGATATTGTTCGCTCAGACATTTTTCTCGTGTGGGATGAGCTCTAAAACTAAAAGTATAGATTTTAAATATGGCACTATAGTTGAAAGACAAGAAGACGTTTTTATTACATCAAGTAACGTAGTTGTTGAAGTGCGAATGCAAGCAATTTTTCTCCCAGAGAATGACGTCACTAGCTTAAAGAGCGCCATTTCAGGGTTTGCTGTCTCATTAAATGAATTGCATAGAAGACATTTCCCTTTTAATACAGAGAGTTCGCTTGCATCGACACTAAAAGTTGCAGAGATGCTATCTGAAGACTTGCAAAATAAGACTTACGAGACAGAATCTTTGGCTTGTGACCTTTTGATGTGGACTGTAGGACACGAAAATATTGAGAAACGTAACCCGTTTGTTTTTGCTGCACTAAACATCTTTGGTTCTATTGCAAGTTTAGGTTTAGGAATTTCCAATCGTCTTAAGATTAGTAATCAAAATAAGAAAATTGAGTTCTTGAATTGATTATGTCAGAACTAAGGAATCAGTTGGCTTCAATCAATCAAGTTATGAGTTTAGTAAATGAACATTCAAGTAATATCAATCAGATTATGGAAGTACAGAATTTGTTGGCAACGTTAACGTA
>NC_090737.1:91642144-91644644 GCF_036898095.1 Palaemon carinicauda | reverse complement strand
TATATATATATATATATATATATATATATATATATATATATATATATATATATATATATATATATATATATGCATATGTATGTGAGTATATGTACATATATCTATATATGTGTTTGTGTGTGAGTAAGTGAGTGAATTTTTGTATTATATACACGTGAGTATATATATATGTGAACGTACATTTGTGTCAGTGTTAAGAGTGTAACAGAAGAATTCTCCAGTGAAACTTGATTTCATTTGCCTTCGTGAACGCAATTAAGATTGTTATTATAATTTGGTATTTTCATATCTGTATTAGCAGGATAGCCGGATTGAAAAACTCGAAACGAGGTATTTCTGAGGAGATATTCTCCTAAAGAACAAATCAGCAAATAATAATTTTTGTTATTTACTTTTCAAAATGTTGGCTCTTTTGTTACAGACTGAATTCAATGGTAACAAAAGGTGACCTATCACGTAATGCGTTGCTTGACTTTTTCTCTGGCCAAAATTTTGCCGTATCTTATGGTATGCATCTTTTTAAATGGGGTAAAATACAGGGCGCAAATTCGGCTTTCCTCTATTTCTGTTACCTAACTCTCAGACTTATTGCCCCTTTACCTCTACGTATATTGCAAGAGACAGAATGGGTCCTCCCTTCTCTCTCCCAGCAGCCAAACCCTTTCCTGTTTGCCCAAAGTATATCATGACAATTTTTACTTTGTAAAAAGCTGGTGGTTACTTAACTATCTAGACCATTCAAGTACTGTAGCTAAATAATTTTACTTTAACACCTAGCTAAGAAGGAAGAAAAATAAATAATTCAACGTTAAAAAAACATTATTTTATTTCTATTGAAGACATATTGTATTTTAATCGATTATGCTGGTTAGCCAAATATCACAATAATCATCCTTATAACTAGCCATTTTCACCATCTTCAACATTCTCATATTTTTCATTATCATTGTTGTTGGTATTGACTTGTATTTTATTGGACAGTTCAAGTTTACTAAACTAACAAATCCAAACATTATAAATATTGAATATATATTTTCTCTATTTCATTACAGATATATTGTTAACCTCGGTATGAGTAAGAACCCCGCAAAAATCAGCTGATCCTAATATGTGTTTGTGTGTGTGTATGAGAGAGAGAGAGAGAGAGAGAGAGAGAGAGAGAGAGAGAGAGAGAGAGAGAGAGAGAGAGAGAGAGAGAGAGAGAGAGAGAGAGAGAGAGAATAAAGATGGAAGAATAATATCAAAGAGCATAACTGATAAAACAAAGCAAGCAAAAGTTTATTGGAAAAAAATAAAAGTTATACGTTAATAATTTACACCAAGAAGAATAGACCAAGAGAAAAGTCTTATAATGGAAGGAACAGGATTTATAATGAAACTCTTTCCTTGTTATATATAGAAAAATCATCAATTTATTTTTAGATTCTGAAGAAGAACTCTCAAAATACAGAACTATAAATTGAAAATAGAAAAGGGATGCATGAGGGAAAATAACCGCTTTTTGATCCCTAAGATTCCCCCACGCAAAGTGTTTGGACGGGGAAGGAAAAAGAGAGAAAGAGTAGATGTGGCTTATTAAAAGTAAACTTTCACCAGAAATATATTTCTTTAATAGTTCAACTTGTTGAAGTTATTCTCTTTGTGTATTTTGTGCCCAGAATTGGTTCCAGCAGTATAAATAGTAAAATCATCGTAATTGGTAAATTCTTGCGGACTTTCTTCAATGAAAGTAATAATAAAATGACTGAATAGATGATAAAACACCGATTCAATAATGCTAGAAAAAAATGTTTGTGCTCCATTCCATAAAGAGCTAATTTTAGGTGGTAAGTCAAGGCAATTTACCCTTAGGTTAATAAACTTCCTTTAAAGATGCAATGGCATTATACAAAATAAACAAATAAACTATCAACATGTGAAGGTAAAGTGGAAATGGCAGAGATATAAAATATTTTGGTTACACCCAAACTAGACCAATATATAACTTGCTATGAAATTAAATAAAAAGTTATTTTGTAACTACGTTTCATTTGACAATTTCTTTTATGGTCTGCTTTTCTCCTGGGGCAATAGGGGTGAGAGGAGGTCAAAACTAAAATATTTTCCGACGGTCACATGGGACATTCTTTTTGTTTGACTATTAAACCACTTATTTTCTATAGATCTTTAATGTTAGTTCATAGATCTCTCTAAAATCATATCATGAAAGGAGTAACAATTGGTGTTCATTGATTTAGTAGATTGTTTTTGTATTGAGCTCTGGTAATTGCAATAAATAATCTATAAGTAGATTAAATATCAGAGGTGAAGCATTAGCGAACTTCTATTCATAGAAGCCATAAAAAAGACCACATACCATTTAAGGACATGAGGCTGTTGTGTTATTAAATCCAAAAATTGTTGTATATTATGAAGCGTCTTGGAGGGTCCTCCAAATATGTCAATAAGAATGGCCAATAAAAAACATCATTAAATTATATTTAAGCTATGGCATAGTGAA
>NC_090737.1:91632144-91637144 GCF_036898095.1 Palaemon carinicauda | reverse complement strand
ATATTCGATAAAACTGGTGACAAACAATTACCCATCTGCATTCCAAACTTTTGTCTGTAAAATCTCCCATTAAATACAAAACTGGTGCCGACAACACATAGTCTAATTAAATCCAAAATCACATGGTTAGGTAAAGACATAACATGTTTGTTAAGTTCAATGTTCAAGAATTCTAGTACATCTTTAACAGGTACACAAGTGAACAAACTTTTAACATCGAAACTAACCATAATTTCATCATGTGGAGTTTCCCTACTTAATCTATTAACAAAATCTAAATTATTTTCTACATGTGAATTAGAGATAGTGCCTACTAATGGTTGCAATAAGACTACTAAAAATTTTGATAATTTATATGATGCTGAACCAATAGTGCTAATTATAGGACGTAATGGTTGCCCCTGTTTATGCGTTTTAACAGTACCATAAAGATAGGGAAGCCTTGCATTAATGGAGGTAAATGACTCAATCATGACTTTGTTCTTTCCAAAAATCTCCCTTACTCTATTATGAAATTGGGCATTAACATTTTCACGAGGATCTGAATTTAACATTTCATAAGTATCTTGATCACTTAGTACAGAATTCATTTTTTCTACATAGTCAATACGGTCTAAAATAACAATAACATTAGCCTTATCAGCTCTTTTATTCGCCCCAAAGGAATATGATAAGTAAAACTCATTTTCTGTCCCTACCATACCATCCCAATTTTGAGTCTGTAATCGCTCCTCTTAGATTGTTGGGGATTCATACTGCATTTTCTTATAGGAATACAATAGGCAGAAATCTGATTTGCAACACACCTGACAGTGATGAGGGTATAGTTTATAAGATACCATGTTTATGTGGACATTTTTATATTGGACAATCTGGAAAATCATTAGATAAGCGAATTTTAAACCATAAGTATAATATAAGAACAAACAACCAAAGTAATGCCATTTGTATACATAATAATATATGTAGTTATCCAGTAGATTGGCAACAGTCACAAATTTTGTTCAAGAATACTGATTTTATAGAGAGGAATGTCATTGAATCAGCATGTATATTTTATAGTAGGAATAAGAATTTTAATTTATCTCCAGGCATATATAAATTAGATCCTATTATCTTACACAGTGTAAAGTGTCAATACAAACTTGAAAATGTTTTTCAATAGTTCTTTTTTTTTTGGCTTGTTTTATTTACTTGGGTGCTTGTCAAACATTCCATTACTTGTTTTCATGTTAATTTGTAGTTTCAACTTTTACTACTTTTATCCCCTTGTTAAGTGACTTTTGCCTGTTGGGTAGTAATAGTATAATTATATCTTTTTTTTTTATGATTTGAAGCCTTTCCTGTATGTACAAACGTGTGTAATATTTCTTTGTATAATAAACGCTCCAACAAGAGGTCCATTGGCGGACGAAAATGTTGAGCATTTTTACATATACACAACTTTTAATTTTCCTTATGTAGACTACTATATATATATATATATATATATATATATATATATATATATATATATATATATATATATATATATATATATACATATATAATGTGTATATATATATATATATATATATATATATATATATATATATATATATATATATATATATATATATATATATATGTATATATATATATATATATATATATATTTATTTATATGTTTATATATATATTTATATATATATATATATATATATATATATATATATATATTTAAATATATATATATATATATATATATATATATATAATATATATATATATATATATATATATATATATATATATATATATATATATATATATATATATATATATATATATATATATACTGTTTCTATAAATATACTCATATATGTATGTATATATATATATATATATATATATATATATATATATATATATATATATATATATATATATATACACCAAATCTTGTTAATATGCGGATTCTCTCTTATAGTCGGGATCAGAGACCAAAGGGGAATCAACTCATTGATAATAGATTATGGTTGACCGGGGAATGTGCATTATGATTGAGATGACACTACTTAGAATTAATTGCATACCTTATAATACGTACAAGAGAATACAGTTTGGGAAGATCTAAAAGTAAAGGTTAGTATGAATTATGTAATATATTATGTTCACATAGCTAACTCACTGACGGTACCAAAGATTATCATCAAGATCAAGGAATTTGATAAGCCACATGTTTCTATATAATATATTAAAGTAAGAATCAACAGCCAAGGACATGACAGGAGAGATATACTCAGAAAAAGATGAAATTAATTATTTAAGATATTCCTCTTGGCTACAGTGATCGCTGAAATTCCTAAATCTTTCTATTGAAGAATATTTAGAGTGAACGTACTAAAGGCCACATATCAAAGTAGTCATTTTCTAAACTAATGATGATTAGAGTTCTTTTATTTCTTATATCTTTTGGGGGGCTACAGAGTTTCCAAATACGTTAAAAAATAGTTTTCTTTTAAAGCGGCCACAGACGATATATTCTGTTTTCTTACTTCTCTCCCTAATATTTGATACCTTGAAGATCCAAGAATAGCAAATGCAATGTTAGAGTCAAGGAAAACCCGTGTAGCATAGAAATCGTATATGGAAATAAGAAAATTAGCGCGATAATATATTTTTCAAAATATATGATAACGCAGTTCTGTTACCCTTCCGATCAAAAGAATATTGATGTGTATTAGGATTTCTAAGATTTTCCTCCAGACTTGATAGTATAAAGAAAGCCAGGTCATCTATATAGAAGAATGGAGTTCATAATAAATGAAGAGGATTGAGATTGTATGACGACTAGTGAAGTTATGATGGAAATTTTGCCTTAAAATTTTGGTAACTACTACTAAAAGAATGAAAGACAAATTCATAATTACAAAAAAAAAAGAAAATACTTCTAAAGCATGAATATATGGTACATCATACATTATGATAATTTGCAACTTTTCTCTATCCAATTTAGCCATATATTTAGTTTCATTTTCCTTTTTGTATGACCATTTTACCCACCCCCCCCCCCTTTTTTTTGGGGGGGGGGGGGTTATCCCTTATGTTTGCCCTCCAGATGATCAAGAACCATAATGATGTTGAATTGGCTTCCGTAAAAAGAAGTGTTGTATGGATATGGATCACCCCCTTCGTGTAAACTCTTCCATCCCACACGATCCCCTTGAATCCTGTCTATTAAAGCTCTTACTTATAACTTTTTTTTTCTGTAAAATTCCAGTTGATTCACTTCTCGTTCGTTAAAGCCCAAGATTTCCTTTATTGGTTCACATTGACATAGCTTTGACACACTTTCGGGGCCATAATATTTTCATGGCGTTATTGTGTAGGGATCTACAAATAAAATATCCTACGTCCTGCTAAAATATTAGTTTCTTTCTCTAATTTGGGAAATATATAGAATTATGTAACTTATCCCATAGAACTTTGTAATCTATTCTTTAGCAGGTTACTTGAATCGCCATATGAATGTTTTCCTGTTTAATTAAGTCCCCTGTGATAGAGAAAAAACATCTAATTTCTTAGCCTGATGAAATGTCCCTTTAACAGGACAAACTAAGGTTACTTAGACATTTTTTAACATCTCTCATAAAAGAGAATGGCAAGAGAGTTTCTTAAAGGAATATATATATATATATATATATATATATATATATATATATATATATATATATATATATATATATATATATATATATATATATATATATATATATATATATATATGTATATGTATATATATATATATATATATATATATATATATATATATATATATATATATATATATATAAATTGTTCTGACCATCGGTTTTTGTACTAGGCGATGCTGGTCGAGAGGCTACTAGTACAGGGAAAGTATTCCATTAAAATAATAAAAATTTTCATTCCTTTATCTCTCTCCCTTTCCTTTCCTTAGCTAAACTGATATTGTGTTGTCTTTTTCCTTTTAGCCGTTTATTTGCGAATCTAATGTTTTTTTTTTTTTTTCAGAAGCCCAAAACCCGACTAGAATTGCAATATATAGACAATAGTTTCATATAGAACACAATTGGCAACGCTGTACGAATTATAAGTTTTACCTCTATCTATTAATTTAGCGAAAAGGATTTTTATCTTTCGAAAGGTATCTAGTGGGTATTTTTGAATAGCGTAGCCTGCCTTTTGACATCGAAATTCCAATGTATTTTCATTCTTCGCAATTGAAAAAAGCCTGCTAACAAAGAAAAATCCACAAGAGACAAAAATAAATCGCTGACAACTAGAGGAGAAGAATTTGTACTTTATCATTACATTAGGTCTATTTTCATATTTTTTTAAATTAAACAGACTCAACAGTCATAAACATTTTAACATTCCTGTCGCCATTATTGGAATAGGATCTGGAATAAATCTTGACGTATATTTAAAACTTATTTTTTCTGAATTTCTTTATCGACTTAAAATTTTTATACTTACGGAATAATAATAATAATAATAATAATAATAATAATAATAATAATAATAATAATAATAATAATAATAATAATAATAATAATAATAATAATAATAATAATAATAATATAATAATAAGAGCAATTAGATATTTCATACTTTCGGCATTGAATATTGACCATTTTTATCAAAGTCCACGGTCGAAGAACTTCTTATTTTCCTATGCTGATATTGGATAAATATACGGTAACATACAACTAAATTCTACGGACATCACCCTGCCCTTTTCACACGACGACTGTACAGTAGATGATAATAAGTGCAATGTTGATCAACTAATCATGGTCTTTATCCGTATGACCTCCAAAATTTCATGGTTTCTTCCTAGGCATAATATCTATCCGTTGTTGAAATATGGTGGAAATCTAAGCTCATCAAAATTCGTCAATTTATTTCAATACAATATTTATAATTGTGAAATGGCAAATCCATATTTAGAATCCGGATTGAAGAGTGATCATCTC
>NC_090737.1:91627144-91629644 GCF_036898095.1 Palaemon carinicauda | reverse complement strand
AGAGAGAGAGAGAGAGAGCGAGAGAGAGAGAGAGAGGAGAGAGAGAGAGAGAGAGAGAGCGAGAGAGTTATGTGAATCATAGTAAGAGAGTAGTCTCTTATCGGAGAGAGAGAGAGAGAGAGAGAGAGAGAGAGGAGAGAGAGAGAGAGAGAGAGAGAGAGAGAGAGAGAGAGAATTGTGATATGAATTATGCCCAATCATAGTGAGATAATAGTCTTTTATCGCAATGAGAGAGAGAGATGAGAGAGAGAGAGAGAGAGAGAGAGAGAGAGAGAGAGGAGAGAGAGAGAGAGAGAGAGAGAGAGAGAGAGAGAGGGGGATTAAGATATGAATTATGCCCAGTCATAGTGAGATACTAGTCTGTTATATGAGAGAGAGAGAGAGAGAGAGAGAGAGAGAGGAGAGAGAGAGAGAGAGAGAGAGAGAGAGAGAGAGAGAAAATGTGTTATGAGTTATGACCGTCATAGTAAGAAATCAGTTTCTTATCGCAGAGAGAGAGAGAGAGAGAGAGAGAGAGAGAGAGAGAGAGAGATCAAGTTTGCCTTGTTAATACGGTGGGAGCAATAGCTGATCGTAAATTATTCTAGGCTTAATTAAATTTGCCACGTATCTCTATATCTCTGATTCCAGTAGATTATTAACTTTGGATTTCGAGGATTTTTCATACCTATGTTTCACCCAAAGTTGGGTTAATCTCCACAAAGTTAACAAATATGTAACGTAAATTCAATTCGTTTGCGGAAGCTTAGTGATTCATAGACAACGAGAAATTTAGCTTCATGTAAAAATGCATCCCTTTAAGACTGCTTGTCTTTATGAGTGCCATGACTATGCTGATAGCAGTGAGTTATTTGATAATAATAATAATAATAATAATATTAATAATAATAATAATAATAATAATAATAATAATAATAATAATAATAATAATAATAATTATTATTATTATTATTATTATTATTATTATTATTATTATTATTATTATTATTATATTATTATTATTATTATTATTATTATTATTATTATGATGATGATGATGATGATGATGATGATGGTGATGATGATGTTGTCTCATAAAAGTGAATCGAATATTATCTGTGTAACTTCAAACTTTATTTTATGGAGGGAAAAACTTATTTAATCTAGACAGAAGAGAATTAAAAACAAATATAAACAGCAGGAGTTTCTTACTGAAAAATAATGATAACATAATTCACGATCATTCATGTTCTTCATGATTCTTCCACAGCTGGACAATATTTTCTGGTACAGAAAGAGGAATTGCTTTTTATTTTGTAGTGGTGTACAACGCCAGCATCAACATCCTCCACTAAAATATGCAGGAATTAGAAAAATATAGCGAAACAATGCAAACTAAAAAATGCAGCTGCTTCGTACAGCACAAATGAAATTCAGCCCTGTAACATTTCTGAAAGATATAATGTTGAGAGGAGATAAAAAAAATACCGGCACTGGAAAACACAAGAAAAAAATTTTAAAACAAAAGACAAAGGAATAATACTCTGACAATTACAATGGACGTAAAAGGAAATAAACTAATCCAATTTTTGTTGCGATGTCCAAATTCTATTAATTTTCTGCTTACGCAACAAAATAGAATATTTTTAAGCGGTTGCGCTCCCAATGAATGTTCAGTTGGAATAACATTATTTCTTTTATCTCTCCTCATTTTTCCATCAAGTTTAACTTTGTTGCTCTAACATTCGCCTTTGTTTTCATCGGTTCCAGTTCATAAAGACTGAATTGGCTTAGAGTTTCCTTTGGTGTGGTATTTTTTCCAGCCTTGATTATTTGCCGCTCCTCAGTAAGTGAGAGCCGGGAGTTCAGTTCTTGATATAGTTTATTCCTTAATTCCGTTCCGATACGTTGATATTGTCATCTTGTAACAATATGAAAGGATTTAACTGAGAATGCATAAATGACTGATGATTTTTTTGAGATAAATAAAAGATGGTAATTCTCAGTGATGCTGTCATCAGGGTATAAAAGAAGTATAATCAAAGGATAATAGGTATTGGAAATTTGCCAAGATTATTAACGCATACTTATGTCTTTCTATCTGTATGTCTAACTATGTATGTATGTATGTATGTATGTATGTATGTATGTATGTATTTTATTATTATTATTGCCATTATTATTATTATTATTAATAGCTGAGCTCCAACCGTAGTTGGAAAAGCAAGATGCTTTAAGCTCAGGGGCCCCAACTGGGAAAATAGCCCAGTGAGGACACGAAACAAGGAAAAATAAAATATCTAAGAACAGTAATAACATTGAAAATAAATATTTCCTATATAAACTATAAAAACTTTAACAAAAGATAAGGAAGAGAAATGTGCAAGAATGGTGTGCCCGAGTGTGCCTTCAATCAAGAGAACTCTAACCCAAGACAGTTGAAGACCATAATACAGAGGCTATGGCACTACCCAAGACTGGAGAAGATCTGCTTTCCATAGCTAAAGAATCTCTTTTACGC
>NC_090737.1:91617144-91619644 GCF_036898095.1 Palaemon carinicauda | reverse complement strand
CAAATCTTCTGGGTAAGGTCACGAAAAGGTTAAACACATATTTTTGCCCTATTGTAGCCAATTTCTATCTGATTTGCATGAAACTAATGCCAAAATGTACAAAATCCAATTGCCTATCATGTGATATACAAAATGATATAGTGATGTCATTACCTTGGTTTGTGTATTAATTTGTTTGTATGCTTGTCCATATGTTCGTGATTCGCATTACACAAAAAACTATTTAACCTAATATCATGAAATTTGTTGGGATGATTGGGCATTAGATTGTCCTAGGACAATTTGGTTAGATTTAGGATGTGATTAGGTTAAAGGTCAAGGTCAAGGTAACAAAAAGGTAAAAATGCCTTATTGCTATAGCGTGGTCAATTCTTATCCGGTTTGCATGAAACTAGTTTACATGGTAACAGATGCAGCGTTGGCAAAGGTATGCGCTAAGGAAAAATTTCTTCCAGGGATGGTAATTGTAAACATGTTCCTTTAGAGATGATAACTATGAAACATTTATTTGAGGGCTAATAATTTGGAACTTTCTTTAGAGGTAGCAATAGTAAACGTTTTCTCCAAAGGATAGTAATAATAAGCATTTTTCTTGAGGTGGAATGATTGTAAAAATTTTCCTTATGCAGTACTAATTATAACAATGATTATAGAGAAGTAATGATTGTAAACATTTTCTTTGAAGGTAATATTTATAAATCGATCGGTAAAATGGTAATAATGGTCTTTTCTGTAAGAAGAATTGTAAATGTATTCTTTGCCGAGTAATAATTAGCATGGTCATATAGCACACGCCTTTTCTTGCAGATAATCTACAAAAGGTGTTGGTGACTGTAAGTGCAAGAAACAAGGAAAGTAACGGATATAATAGACCATATACAGATGACACTATAATTGGATGCTACTTCAATAGAATTGATGCCAGAAATTTTTAAGGTTGTAGTAGAAATAGTACATTTATAATGACTCTAAACTCTGAATGAATTCTAAATCATAGTTGGAGCCAATATATTTAAACTTTTACAGTTAGTATGCTGTCCTCTAACCAAATGCCATTTAGCATAGACCGTAGAGGCTCGTTATAAATTTCATCATTGCTATAATATTTAGTGACACACTCTCCTGCTCCACACGTCATTTTCAATGATTCTCCATTAGGAATTTGAAAGTATGATTAGTTTTGAAAAGGACATCGGAGTTCAAGTCTCAGCCCCAGTGACTGATTTGATTAGTTTTGATTATGTCTTTCTATGTACAAGTCGTCACGATAGAGAGAATACAAAAAAAAAAAATCACAATAGACGTAATTGAAAAAGAAAGTTTAAAGAAGGAATTGAAGTGAACATTAAAATTACCTTAAAGATAGCTTAGTATATTTTAAACCTTTACATTAATCATATAGAATGAATAAATTATGTGGTTTTATATATCAAATTAGCCCGAAAAAGATCTACAACGATAAAGAAATAGGTATTAAACATATGAAAAAAAATATATAAAAAGAAACAATAGAAATATAAGAAAATTATGGGAGCGAGGAATAATATTACTAAGTGAACAGGTAAATGTGATGACCATTACTTAATACAGTACCACACACCTACAATGGTGTAGTAATTGTGTGTCAATTTAATCAGTAAAATCTGGAAAGCTACCAGCTCAAAAGGACCAGTTTTATCTTTCATTGGAAGAAACATGAATCTCAAATATGAATGCAAAGAAAACCTTACATGCTAATTTATGTTTCCATTACAATTGATCTACACCACACTAGAGTTTTCAGTACAGTTACTCGATTCATAATAGTACTATACGTCAACCATTTATGAAAAAAAAAAAAAGTTTAATGAATACTGCGAGACGGTCGAGTGCCTGATGATAAAATCGACCAAAGATGTAGTTTAACACTATATATATATATATATATATATATATATATATATATATATATATATATATATATATGAAAAAAGAACTATAATAAATAACATAATGCAGTTACCACTTCGAACAGGCAATACATAAACGGGAAGAAAAGACAGTTTCAAACATCGTCAATTAATTAAGCGGAAGAAAATTTTAAAACACTACGGTGCGTCGTTCATGGTTATTGGTAAAGCTTATGTCGTTTTTGGGTAAATTAGAACAGGTTGGTGATGTACATAAGTGCAAATAACTTTAATTTTTAAGGGAATTACAATTACTTTAATAATGGATATTTTGGGTATATAAAGACTTAACTCTCAATATTACTGTAATTTTCATAATTATACATATGTGCTCGATAAAAAAAAGAAGTCGGCTACAGAATTCCAGCAAGATATAAGAGATTGCTCGCTCTGAAGGGCCTTTTCAGTGCTTAATAATACGCAATATTTTGACCAATGCGATACTGAATAAAAAAAACCCAAAACAAGTCAATATTCTCCATTCTCCAGATATCTACGTATTACTGTACTTGGATAGACAAATGAGACGAGTCCCCAGTTGGAATATATCA
>NC_090737.1:91599644-91602144 GCF_036898095.1 Palaemon carinicauda | reverse complement strand
GAATAATATTGCGATTACCATATCTATTATTCAACAAATTTGGGGGTTCCAAATAAGAATTATGTGAATAGATGTACATGAAAATCTTTAAGGAATTCCGTAGCATTACTGATGTATTACTTAAAAATAATGGATGCTTATCAATCAAAGCTTAAAGGGAATCAAGACTTAACAGGTGTAGCTAGAAACTCATTATCTAATCCAATTACTATATGTAATAATCATGGGGCTTATCCAGTGGCTGAATCTTCTTTACATGTCTTTATAGCCCGGGCTTTGATTGAAATACATTTAAGAACACTGGAGACGAAACAACTCCTTGGTTAATTGGGGAAATAACCTTTTGAAATAAATTAGGGGCCAATTATGGTATACCACTACCAAGATAAAAAGAAAAATTTTAGGCTGTGTGATTAAAGCAATAAGGGTTAATATCGACACCTTGATTATTTTTGCATTTAGTGTAGACTGGTGAACCAGAGAAACACCACAATTTACACCTGTGTTGTCTAGCAAGACCTCAGACTGAGTTACCTATATATATATATATATATATATATATATATATATATATATATATATATATATATATATATATATATATATATATATATATGTACATGTATATATATATATATATATATATATATATATATATATATATATATACAGTATATATATATTTCTATATATACGCATATTTATATGTAAATATATATATATATATATATATATATATATATATATATATATATATATATATATATATATATATATATATATATATATATATATATATATATATATATATATATATATATATATATGTTCTAGGTATAATCAACTAAACAAAATTCCACTTTGGAAAGTTCAACTAGGTAGATTCCACAATAGGTAAATTCAACTAGGGTAAATTCCACTACAGGAAATTTCCACTAGTGTTTTATGTACATTACACTGGGGAAAATTCCACTATCGATCACTTTTCCTACTGGTAAGGTTAATCTTAGGTTGCTTTTCCTATGGTAAGGATAATGATTAGAATGAACACTTTTTAGTTTAGTTATATAGTTATATGGCTAAGAGGTTGAAACAAGTTGTTTACTTCTCATAACTGCATTTTGTTTGAAAGTATATAACACAGATATGGTTATTTAGTTCTCTTAACTACTTTTTAGTTGAAGCATATAACATATAATATATATATATATATATATATATATATATATATATATATATATATATGTGTGTGTGTGTATGAAAATATATATATATATATATATATATATATATATATATATATATATATATATATATATATGTATATATATATATATATATATATATATATTATATATATATAAATATATATATATACATATATATATATATATATATATATATATATACATATACACATATATATCTATATATATATATATATATATATATATATATATATATATATATATATATATATATATATATATACATATAATTATGTCTGTTTGTGTGCTTGTGTATGTGAATATAATACCCGTTTGTATTGAAGAGATGTTTACTTGATGAGCATGTTGCTAACACAATAACCGTATTTTTTCAGGTATTTAGAAAATAAAATATACTGATTTTTCAGAAATTATCTGTAATCGAAGAAATCTTTTGATCTAATATACCTCGCCCATAAATAAAATTCTCACTTCCCAAGAAGATTGCAGCAGGATTCTAGTTGATATTCAAACTTTTTATTTTTATTCTTATCCAGCGTAATGTAAATTGGAAATATGCTATATTATGCAGCAATTGATTAAGATTATTCTTCTATATATTATTTCTTACTTCCAGATAAATACCACTGGATATATTATGATTATTAGACACTATAGTAAACCCTTGGGCGCAGAGTTGTATTCCTTCTACCTTTTGAGCAATTTATCTGTGCTGTTGTTTCGTCTCCCTTCAGATGTGCGACTCATTCAACTCAACCTTCATTCAACTTTCCTTACCATCAATAAACTAGTGTTTGATATTCTGTACATTACAAAGTTTGATTTATGTAGCCTTAAAATAATTGTGCGTTGTGGGTGATTTTTCCCCCTTACTGGTCACTAATAATTTTACATTTCAAAATTTTGAATGAACACAAAATTAAAGCCCGTAATTTATAAGAAACAAAACTAATGAGTTCTGCTAGAAATGTCAACTGGTTATGTTAGACCTGATACATAACAAAATAATGTAAGGTACATATTACTTTCAATATCTACTTCTTTTAAGAGGTTTGAAGTTATAATCTTCTTAAATAGCGAAGTTTAGTATGTTTACATTCCGCAACATTTGCTTCGTATGACGCTCATTCGGAATGCTGAAGGGTTTCTTCAACTGACGAGAGCCTCGCAGCAGCAACATTTACATAAAGGTTCGTTTGATGTCAAAAATATGATTTCCTGTGGCTCCTTCGCACCCAGTCTTGCCCCTCAGAATGCAAAGTGTTTCTACG
>NC_090737.1:91592144-91594644 GCF_036898095.1 Palaemon carinicauda | reverse complement strand
GTCATTATTCAAGATATCAAGATTACTAGCACACCTTGAAGCTGACAAATGCGGCTTCAGAAAATCCTATAAATTCTGCAGGCCAGCATTGTCCTTTCCTGGTACATTATTCCAGGACTCAATTTTATTTCAGAATAATATTGCGATTACCATATCTATTATTCAACAAATTTGGGGGTTCCAAATAAGAATTATGTGAATAGATGTACATGAAAATCTTTAAGGAATTCCGTAGCATTACTGATGTATTACTTAAAAATAATGGATGCTTATCAATCAAAGCTTAAAGGGAATCAAGACTTAACAGGTGTAGCTAGAAACTCATTATCTAATCCAATTACTATATGTAATAATCATGGGGCTTATCCAGTGGCTGAATCTTCTTTACATGTCTTTATAGCCCGGGCTTTGATTGAAATACATTTAAGAACACTGGAGACGAAACAACTCCTTGGTTAATTGGGGAAATAACCTTTTGAAATAAATTAGGGGCCAATTATGGTATACCACTACCAAGATAAAAAGAAAAATTTTAGGCTGTGTGATTAAAGCAATAAGGGTTAATATCGACACCTTGATTATTTTTGCATTTAGTGTAGACTGGTGAACCAGAGAAACACCACAATTTACACCTGTGTTGTCTAGCAAGACCTCAGACTGAGTTACCTATATATATATATATATATATATATATATATATATATATATATATATATATATATATATATATATATATATATATACATGTGTATATATATATATATATATATATATATATATATATATATATATATATATATATATATATATATATATACAGTATATATATATTTCTATATATACGCATATTTATATGTAAATATATATATATATATATATATATATATATATATATATATATATATATATATATATATATATATATGTTCTAGGTATAATCAACTAAACAAAATTCCACTTTGGAAAGTTCAACTAGGTAGATTCCACAATAGGTAAATTCAACTAGGGTAAATTCCACTACAGGAAATTTCCACTAGTGTTTTATGTACATTACACTGGGGAAAATTCCACTATCGATCACTTTTCCTACTGGTAAGGTTAATCTTAGGTTGCTTTTCCTATGGTAAGGATAATGATTAGAATGAACACTTTTTAGTTTAGTTATATAGTTATATGGCTAAGAGGTTGAAACAAGTTGTTTACTTCTCATAACTGCATTTTGTTTGAAAGTATATAACACAGATATGGTTATTTAGTTCTCTTAACTACTTTTTAGTTGAAGCATATAACATATAATATATATATATATATATATATATATATATATATATATATATATATATGTGTGTGTGTGTATGAAAATATATATATATATATATATATATATATATATATATATATATATATATATATATATGTATATATATATATATATATATATATATATATTATATATATATAAATATATATATGTATACATATATATATATATATATATATATATATATACATATACACATATATATCTATATATATATATATATATATATATATATATATATATATATATATATATATATATATATATATATATATACATATAATTATGTCTGTTTGTGTGCTTGTGTATGTGAATATAATACCCGTTTGTATTGAAGAGATGTTTACTTGATGAGCATGTTGCTAACACAATAACCGTATTTTTTCAGGTATTTAGAAAATAAAATATACTGATTTTTCAGAAATTATCTGTAATCGAAGAAATCTTTTGATCTAATATACCTCGCCCATAAATAAAATTCTCACTTCCCAAGAAGATTGCAGCAGGATTCTAGTTGATATTCAAACTTTTTATTTTTATTCTTATCCAGCGTAATGTAAATTGGAAATATGCTATATTATGCAGCAATTGATTAAGATTATTCTTCTATATATTATTTCTTACTTCCAGATAAATACCACTGGATATATTATGATTATTAGACACTATAGTAAACCCTTGGGCGCAGAGTTGTATTCCTTCTACCTTTTGAGCAATTTATCTGTGCTGTTGTTTCGTCTCCCTTCAGATGTGCGACTCATTCAACTCAACCTTCATTCAACTTTCCTTACCATCAATAAACTAGTGTTTGATATTCTGTACATTACAAAGTTTGATTTATGTAGCCTTAAAATAATTGTGCGTTGTGGGTGATTTTTCCCCCTTACTGGTCACTAATAATTTTACATTTCAAAATTTTGAATGAACACAAAATTAAAGCCCGTAATTTATAAGAAACAAAACTAATGAGTTCTGCTAGAAATGTCAACTGGTTATGTTAGACCTGATACATAACAAAATAATGTAAGGTACATATTACTTTCAATATCTACTTCTTTTAAGAGGTTTGAAGTTATAATCTTCTTAAATAGCGAAGTTTAGTATGTTTACATTCCGCAACATTTGCTTCGTATGACGCTCATTCGGAATGCTGAAGGGTTTCTTCAACTGACGAGAGCC
>NC_090737.1:91573893-91581644 GCF_036898095.1 Palaemon carinicauda | reverse complement strand
TAAGTGGATATATATATACTATAGAATATAGTAGTATTATGATATATATATTAGTATATATATATATATAAATATATATATATATATATATATATATATATATATATATATATATATATATATATATAGTATATATATATATATATATATATATTATATATATATATATATTATATATATAATATTATATATATATATATATATATATATATATATATATATATATATTATATATATATATATATATATATATATATATATATATATATATAGTATATATATATATATATATATATATTATATATATAAATATATATATATATATATATATAATATATATATATATATATTATATATACATACATATATATATATATATATATAGTATATATATATATATATATATAGTAGTGAGTATTATATATATATATATATATATATATATATATATAATATATATATATATATATATATATATACCTATATTATATATAAATATATATATATATATATATATATATATATATATATATATATATATCAACTAAATGAGAAGAAATGAATAATTAAGATGAAATATCTGAAAACCAGTAACAACTTTGAAATAAATAGAATAGGTGTCATTTAAAAATATGAAAATACTTCAATATCAGCCTTTTTAACTTAAAGACATTCAATGTAACATTAAATTTTTGAATTCCTACGATTCAAAAGCTTGAATAAGGAGATTATTTCACAATCTGGTCATAGATGGAATCAAACTTTTACAATACTGTTTACTATAGAGCCTCACGATGAAGGCATGACTGTCAGAGTTAACTGCATATATAAATCAGTATTAAGTGGAAGATGGTACAGGTTGGGGAGATCTAAATGTAGTGGATGATCAACCAGATTTAAAAATCGTTATCAATATTCATGAATAAGTAATTCAACGAGGGTGCCAGATATTAGTATCTCAATCTTGAATAAGAAAATTAGTGCTCTTTAATTTCTTGTCTAACAGATCAAGATGATATTAGGCAGATGAAGACCAGAAAGAAGAAGATTACTCGAATCAAAGTAGAATCATAATTAGAACAGTTCAACCAAATAGATTGAGCACCGTAAAAAGTTGAAATGTTTTCTTAACTGACCTATCTGTTTCTCAAAATTAAATTTACTATGTTGAATGACACCTAAAATTCTAAAACAAGCATAGGTAATGAGGTAATGAAATAGATTCAAAATTACTAGTATGTTAAAGAGTTTCTGTCCTCCACTTACTTAAAATCACAATTCAAGCTTTGACAAGATTCAACTGTATGCCCCATAATTTGCCATATATATAAATTTTAGCTAAATCTCCATTAAGGGATAGAATTGATTAAAAAAGAGTAGCATCATCTACATATTCAAGGGTCTCTTTTTTCTAGGTCAAATCAACTATTATATGTACATAGTAAGAAAAGTAATGGGCCAAGAACACTACCGTGAGGAATACCATATATCACATTCCTACGCACCATCTGGTATCCACGAACAACTCTTTGTATTGTGTTACTGAAAAATTCACCCACTCCCAACCCTTTGAGTTTGGAAAACAAGGGGACAGAGGATTATTATGATCAAAGGAAAAAAAAAAAATCACATCCAATCATACGAACATTCTATCCACAATCAATTTACAGCATTGCAGATTGTAAGAAGCACCTCACCGGGTCCAAGGCCTTTACTAAAATCAAATCGCAAACTAGGGAACAGTACAACTATTCATATGTTTACCCAAAAGAAATTCAAAAACTTTGGATACTAAGTGTGTTATGGTAAATGGGTAGTAATGAGATGGGCTAGATTTACCAGAAAGACATTCTCTTAATAGCGTAACATTAACAATTATTCAACAGGAGCTAAGAGAACCTCTTCTTGCTAACTTGCGGAAAATAACAGGAAACTTACGGGCTAAGAAATCAGCAGTCTTATTGAAAAAAAAATAAATAAAGAAATATACGATTTGGGTCTACACCTCCATAAACATCAAGGTTCACAGGGACTGAAAAGTTTGAACTAATCAGTTTACCCTTAGAAAATAGAGAAATTAGGAAATTTTTCATTACTCTGCTTGTTGTGAAACACACCAACCAGAAAAAGTTCTCTTTTATTGTGCACAGTGAGTGATAGAACCCTCTAGTTCAAGTAAAGGAGGAACTAAGACTACATCAAAGAGTACAGATTTAAACGTAGCTTATTACATATGTTCTTTGGTTGTACCAGAAACGGTTACTTTTACGGTTTAATTGTATAAATTATCAGTTGATGCACAATTTCTCTGAGAAAACAGCACTTAGCTGAGTATAGTTATCCTAAGTAAAATCTGATCTCTGACGCTTCCAAATATAATAGGTCATCTGCCTCTATAAATAAGCAAATCTACTATCATCAGTGAGTATCTGCTAGATGGTATGTTAGTATTTGAGAAAGGATACTCTTATCAATTATGTTGATTAGTTTCAAATCAAATAAAAAAAAGGGATTAAAACTTTTCTCCAACTGTGACAAATTTAAATTCAAAAAGATTACTTAAAAGGCCATGTCATTCTTATTGAGATTTTATTATAGCTTATATGTGTAAGGAACATCAGGGACAGGTCACTTGGTTTTAATTACCGAGGACATTAAGACATGATGAGATGCCCCCATTGGAGATCTAACCTTACTTGATATAACGTCATAGAAGTCAGGTGTATACTAGGTCAAAACACTTACCAGATCTTTGAGTAGTTTCACTTATGATTTAATCATAACCCTAATCAGAGGTAATATGAAAAGCTCTTAAGCTAAGACAATCAATAAGGAAAGGAGAATTTAACAACTACTTTTGGTGAGCATTGAAATCACAAGAAAGAAAAATAAGTTTCTGGGGGCATAATTTTTCTCTCAGGTTGTTTTCATAAAATGGTAACACACTTGCTTGTTGATAAATATGTGTATGTTTTTTGTCCATAGGGCTAGATTTTTTAAGGGAAAGTGGGGTTTAATTTATTTTGCTGCTCCATTTATTTAATTTTTTTTTTTTCGACAGCAGTTTCACCCTTTAATAAGATAGGAGATTCAACCAATCAAGAGCTCTAAGACCATAACAGATACTGGGAGTAGTAGCGTGGGGCATCATTAGGTTATAATTATTGATGTGGGGCTGGGAGATAAGGATGGGGATGAACCGTAATAAGATGCAAGGAATATAAACTGATGGAGAATGTTGACTCAATTGACCGACCCTTCTATACAATAGGGCAGACTAGGTCGTAAAAGGAAGAATAGTTTCTAGCCCGTAATTAATGGCTTTCATCAGTGCATCCCCATATAGATTTAATTACAAACTGAAAGTAAAAAGAATCTAAGGCACCTTAAACAACCTATTTGTAAATTTGGAAATATTTTGCACAGAACTTCATGAAAATACTAATAAAAACATCTGGATACTGAGTGAAGTTTCAAAATTCAAGTTTTAATTCTATAGATTTTGCATTAGAGATAATCTTGGTTCTCAATAAGGTCCCACAACAGCAAATCATAAGACTCCAGAATTGGTTTTGGAGGCGTGCTGAAGAATATCTACTTACTGAATGTGAGGACATAGACCAGTGGGACTCGATAATTCCACATAGATTGTTGCTGTCTTATGCATACGCATTTAACAATTACATATATCCTTCAAGTTTTTCCTTTTTTTTCTGAGGGGATTTGCTGTGTCCATACTGGCTTTTTTCTGTGTATATATGTAGAACTGTTGTTGTGAATCATTTATAAGAGATGACTGTGATTTCTTTGTTAATGGTAGCTCCGTTCTGATGATCCTCTTGGTGTGCTTGTAAATTCAGTGTTTCGACCAGCTTTTAAACTACCGATCTAACTGATAATAATGTCAAGACTTGTGATTCATGCACATCACATTAATTTAACCCCAAAGGTAAGGTATTCTTTATGATTATATAAGATACAAATGTAAGTGTATTAGGTAAAAATTACTTTATCTTATATATATATATATATATATATATATATATATATATATATATATATATATATATATATATATATATATACATACATATATATATATATATATTTATATATATATATAATATATATATATATATATATAGATAGATAGATAGATAGATATATATGTACGTATATATATATATATATATATATATATATATTATATATATATATATATATATATATATATATGTTGTATATATATATATATGTTGTATATATATATATATATATATATATATATATATATATAATATATATATATATATAATATATATATATATATATATATATATATATATATGTATATATATATATATATATATATATATATATATATATATATACATATATATATATATATATATATATATATATATATATATATATATATATATATATATATATATATATATATATATTATATATATATATATATAATATATATATATAATATATATATATATATATATATATATATATATATATATATGTATATATATATATATATATATATATATACTATATATATATATATATATATATATATATATATTAGTTCTTTTTCTAAGTTTATGGCTAGTTACACAGAGAAAATGCTAATTTCTTTTTAGATTCCATGTCAAATAAAAGTGAACTTCATATTTTTTCTCTGAAAAGGAATTTTTTTTATAAAGAAATATCTTCAGGGTTAATAAATGTTATCCCAAATATTTTTGGCCTGACTTACTTTGAAAGGTCACATGATGAATTATATTTCATAAATTTCTCCTGTTCTTATTCTTCTTAAAGAATGTAACCACTGATCGCTAAAATAAGATTAACCTTTGGAATATGATCTACATTTTTCTTTTATCGGTGTTCATTTTCTTGCATGTTTTAATCCCTCTCCCTCTCTTTGTTTATTTCCTCTTTTTTCTTGCCTTTGTCCTCTCAGTCTATTACAGATTATCTGTAACGTTTAACTCTATTTTTTTTTCACATGTCTATAGATCTTTGCCTTGCAGCTATCATTCTGCGTTCATGACCCCCTTGACTAACATAGTTTCTATGTTTAATTTGAGTATACGTTTTGCTTGTAAGTATGTTTGTACTTAATGTATGTAAGGGCGAGTGAATTAAGGCTGATGTAAACAGTTAATATATTTGAAGAAATGTTTTTTTTTTTTCCCAAGGATAAAATACAATAACGTGACTAACTTTCTTTCTTTCTTTATTAACAATAAAATAAAATTTAATGTTTCCCAAGAGTATCGTCCTCGAGAAAGAATTTTTTCCCAATATTCGGGAAAGCATCGGTCGCTTTGCTTTTCAATCTCCATTAGGTATCGCTTCTGCTGCATGATTATTTGAAAGAAATCTGAAAGTGAAATAACGAAACAAGAGTGGAAAACACAGCGAAAACTGTATAGGGTGTGCTCTTGGTAAAACCCTTTAAACCACTGCAGAGAAGACTCCAACCAACGGTGAATAAGAGAATTTATGTCAGCGAATAAACATCGAAAAGGTTTCAGTTTTGTTTTGAATTTGAGTATCAGTAATTCTTTCTTTATTTCAAGGTAATATCAAGATGCAGAATTTACTCAGGGTGTTTCATGTGTCACTCTTTCTAACCTTTTTTTTGCTAAAAATAATTAGTTGACTTGCCTTGCGCGAGAGAGAGAGAGAGAGAGAGAGAGAGAGAGAGAGAGAGAGAGAGAGAGAGAGAGAGAGAGAGAGAGAGAGAGAGAGAGAGAGAGAGAGAGAGAGGGGGGGATAAAGTTACGCAGAAGAATATAAATTTGGAAAAGTGAGCGTCACTTTGCAAAAGAATCCAATTACTAAAGCATGAATGACGCCATCTGCAGTTTAGATTCAACCAATGGACGCTAATATCAATTTCAGGAGATGAAACGTCATAGAAAAAGATTAAAAGGGAGATCTGAATACAAACGAATAACAAAAGAAGATTAAGATTAAGGATTGGAAATCACATTGAGATATGAGAAGATAGGGAGACTGGATCAAACACCTTAAGGGGGATTTGAAGAAAGATGCATATATACGGATGATGTAGTTAGAGATGGAACGTGATAGAAAGCTATGAAATGAACCAAGATAGGAAGAGTGATGAAAAGGAGTGAGGATGAAGGGAAAAAAAATAAAAGAAAAAGCTATAGCATTGACTAATATTATTGAGAGATATGGAAATGAGATCAAATGGCTAGGGCAATATCGAATGGCAGATGGACATATATTTGCATAAGAAAATTCAAGGTAAAAATCGGCTACAATAAAATTCCAGTTAACTTGAATGGAACAGACGTAATATATGTAAGCATATAAAGTAGCAAACAAATCAATCTAATGAATTTATTGGCCTATTCAACTTCTTTGATCATCAAGTTTTCTAGTGGAGTGTTTAGCATAGCCAGTCTCCCTCTCTCTCTCTCTCTCTCTCTCTCTCTCTCTCTCTCTCTCTCTCTCTCTCTCTCTCTCTCTCTCTCTTTCTCCCTCTCTCTCTCTCTCCCTCTCTCTGACTCTAATTAGGTGAAAGAAGAATCCTACCTCTCTCCCTCCCTACTATATATATTTTTTTATTCTATTAAAGAGCATATACATTTCATTTGAGGCTGCATTTGAGAACAGAGGCAACGGCATTCTCATCCGAAGGGAATTTGCATACGTATCTTATCTGCAATGGACGAGGAGAAAGAACTCTGTTCCCACCGATTCAGAACAAACGACTTAATATCGCTGCATCATTTCCCAGAGAGAGAAAGAGGCCCCCAGACACTTATCAGCAAGTCGTTCCGAAAATGCATAAACAATGGGTCCCCTTTTTCTCCTTGAGTTGCATGCTTTCACCATTTTCGGAATTTGGACTAAAAGCATTCAAAATTTGCAAAACAAGAAACGAAAGAATTTTTGAGCTTTATCTTGAAAGCAGTTTCAGCAAACTTTATCGCTGACTTTGGGACGGATTAAAGACATTTTACAAATTGAAGTAACATATTTTCCGATTTCCCTTTATTATTTTTTTATGGTATAGTCATGGTTGCATCCTTTTACTGCTAAATCATACATTTGTATAAGATGGAAGTTTATTACGGTATTGGAATTTTTTTGAAGAATGGCATAGAATAGTAATCATGGGTAACCTGAATATCTAATTGAATTGCTTATCATCAAATGACAGAGAGAGAGAGAGAGAGAGAGAGAGAGAGAGAGAGAGAGAGAGAGAGAGAGAGAGAGAGAGAGAGAGAGAGTGAGAGAGGGGGGGTTGTATGTAGTGCCACCTAGTATAATATTGCCTCTTGTGGCCAAAGAGGGTTAGAAAAAGAAAAAACAAATTGACTTGAAAAATTAATATAATGTTTGGTCGGGATCTGCAGCTTCTAAGTACGTGACATTTCCATTCTACAAATAATAAAACAGGAAATGTCTGGCCAGATTAAATATTAAAAATCAGCCAAGTCGTATATAGACGCTGAATAAGATTTGTTTTTATATTATTTATTACGCAATAGATTACTATGTAATCTAACCAAGGAAAATGGAATATTCTAGTAAAATGTGTATGTCACAGAGTTGAATTGTTGAATGATTGAAGGTGAGGCGAGTGGCAATTTGAGAGTGGAAGGAATTTGTTGATGGAAAGAAAATGATAAAAATATCTTATTAAAAAGGTGCTGCCTATATGATCCAGATGTTCTTTTGGTTAACCA
>NC_090737.1:91538893-91568893 GCF_036898095.1 Palaemon carinicauda | reverse complement strand
TGGTAGTTCCAGTAATGCATTTTTTTTTTATGATTTTTTTTACATATAATTCTAGCTATCTACCACTAGGATATACTCAATAAACAACATAGGGGTAACTTAATGTTTTTTTATTAACTGAGACCTGTAAACTTTTGTTGATATTGAGAGACTACCACTCTCGGGGTCCTGGGAGCCTTTGTGCTTGCTACTTGATAAAAACAGCCTATTGGCAGATTTTAGGAGTCCCTGAGGCATATTCAATTGAAAAATTAACCTCCTAGGCTGAAAACAGAAAAATATGGAAAGAAAAGAAAAAGGGGGAAATTTTTAGTAACGTAAAAAAAGTTACGTAACAAAAATATTTTTTTCTTATATAAATTATAAATTGAGACTACTGAGAACTGTATACAAAAAAAATGAATAATAGATAAATAAGATGGTATATGAAAATCCTGAAATAAAAAAAAAAAGTTAAGTATTCTTTAAGAAAATTTCAAAAAAATAACTAGTGCCGATAATGAAATTTCCTCTTTCTTATTTACACTATGTAAATTATAATATCCGAAAACTACTGCTAGAATTGTAGAAAATATTAAGAAAAAACTGAAAATAATGAACACTTAACATTCTGGGCTACATTCAGTGCATTTTCAGTTGAAAGATGAACCTCCTAGGCTAAAAACTGAAAAATCTGGAAAGAAAAGAAAAAGGAGGAAATTAAACTATAGATGGTGATCCTACATCCAATATACCATAAGCATCATGTTCTCAAATCAACTATCAACGTTCACTATAAGTATCAAAACACTATTCACACAAATAAATATAGTAAAATCAATATTGTAAAACTTGTGAAAATCAATCACAGTCACTTACCAGGTAAACATGTAGTGTATACGCTACCAGGAAAAACAAAAATGGCTTTTACCAAAAAACGGTGAGACAGAGGAAAATGGCAGTTGTTCTTTCAGCTGTGTCTCTGGTCTAACTAACCGGTGCTGAGTAAATTTCCGCTCGGAAGCCAAACCAAGCAGCGCAGAAGTGAAAAAGAGGTTTTGCGCATATAGGCGGTAGCGTATACGCTTCACGTTTACCTGTCTACGGTTGAAGATATTGGCATCGAAGAAGAAAAGAAAATCCCTAAGTATGTTGAGCCAAAGTTTTGAGGATGAGCAATAGTATAAAGTTTTAGGTGAGTAGAAGAGAGCTGAAAATTAGATATTGATTAGTGGATAGATGTGAGTGGTAGAGAAAGGGTGCAATAAACATTCCTGTACCTGAAAATACTAGAAAAAATTTTTTTTATTATGGTCATTAAGACGTCTACGTGCTTTCAGATTTAATGTTTTGTTGGGAGGGATTACAGGGCTTCATAAGAAAAGAGAAGAGACACTGCAAGTGGGAGAAGAGCTAAAAAGACGTTAAGCATGGTTCAAGTTAGATTAATTGAGTTTAGACTGGTGCTGGCATTATGTTGTCTAGGGGGAAGGTAGCTTCGGAGAAAGGCTGAGAAAGTATAAACATTGGCAATAATGTTTTTTATAATGGTTGTTGTGGTTACAGGAATGTTGGTGTTGAAATCCTGTCTTAGTAGTCTCGTTTTTAAAAATTCAATAGCGAGTGTTGTAGAAGTTCGTCAGTAAAATACGGACAGTTGCTGCACGGTCTCTCTTTTCTCTGTTGTACTGCTGGGTCCACGTCATTATCAATGATGATATGCCAGTTGCACAAATATCTTAGTTGCAGTCTGCAAAAAATAACTGCAACTTAGCGGGGGATTTATTTTTCTCAAATGGATACAGGATTAGAGTTGTTCACTCAATGTACCATTTGACTGATCTGGATCGATCAAGGAAGGTTTGCCTTACTTAGCTAGTCATTTGCATGTTGCAAAAAACTTTCATTTGATTCTTATTGGCGTTTAGTGAAGGTTGAAGAGTGATACTGATTGCCTGGCACATTAGGCCAGATTTGGCTAGGTGATCGGCTTCGTCATTGACAGTGATTCCAGTGTGACTTGGGATCGAATTTAGGGTTATTTGCTTATTGTTTCTTTGGTGGGTTAAGGTTAGGTAATCTATTGCTGTGATTAAGTGTTCATTTTAAGTGTTTTTTTTTTGAGAGCCAGAAGGTCTATTCTTGAATCTTTGTAGATTTTCATGTTTCTTCCATTTAGACTGGCCGAGTGTTCTAGAGCTTTGGTAATCACCACTAGCTCGGTTTGTAGCGTGAAGGCGTGGTTTAAAAGCAACCAGTTTTTTTATGTAGGCTGATGGAGAGACGACTGCTGATACTACTACAGGAATATCACGAACAAGTGATCAATCAGTATAGTAAATGTTTGGTGCTGAAGTGTTGATGATTACATTTTGGCTGCTGCTGTATGTTGTTCTGGCGTGCAGAGATCTTTGCTTGCTGCAGGAAGGATGGTGAAGTTGTACTGGATGGGGACCGGAGTCAACGTGGCAGGGGTGATATAGCCATCGTGTTTTAGTTTGCCCTTTGACTAGAAGGCTTAATTTTGCATTTACACACTCCTAGGTGTGTCCGGCAGTTTCTTTGCGTGTATCTTTGGCGGAGGAGTCTCCTCCACCATAGAGAGGAGTCCATTAAATCTCTTGTTTGGAGTGCAGTCTCTGTGTCCTTTGATTGACTTGAATATGCTACTGCAGTTTCTGATGTCGACCCTAGCTGAAAGGAAAATTAGGTTAGTTCTGGCACTTAACAAGCAGCGTCTGGATGACCTTACAGAGCCGCTGATGAATCTCATGACATTGTTTTGTACCACTTCTATGGAGGCTTTTTGATTTTCACTCAACGAGGAGAACGTAGGTGTTATATAGCCGATGTGAGATTCAATTGCCTGAATGTAAAACAGTCTTAGAAGGCTTTTTGATAATTCTTGTTTAGGAGAGGTCATTCGTTTCATGGCTGAGGGGTGAATTTTTGTTCCCTCCATGAGGTAGGAAACTTCGTAGGTAGGTAATAAAGATTTGTTAATGATTACTCCTATATACATGAAATGTTTCCCCAATTTTATGGGATCACCCACGAGGGTGAAATTTTGGGGATCTTATGTGTATTTGATGGCCATGGCTTTGATCCTCTTTTTGTTAATATTTAGGCAAAGGTCTTTGCATTTAGCCTAGATCATATTCAGTGCCCCTGGGGGGGGGGGGGGTTATGTGAGTGTGCTTTCTGTGGGCAAATAATGCATATGTGTTCTGCTTATATGAAGATTTCTGCTCCGTTTGGGAGGTCCCGAGTGGCTAGATTCTACATAAGTATGTTGAAAAGGTAAGAGTTTAGTATGCCCTCCTGATGCATTCGTTTTTTCAGGGGGATGAACTTTGAATTTTTAATTGTAACGTGACTCTAGCCTCTTGGTTATGTGTGTAATTCCGAGTCCATGCCAGTAGATGTCCTGTCAATCTTTTTTCCTACACGTAGGATGAGGATTGCTGGGGAGCTGGCTAGTTCGAAAGCCTTCTCGAGGTCGAGCAATGTGACAAAGGCTTTTTTTTTTTTTTTGTTGATTGTTGTGAGAACATCGGTTATATATTCTAAGGTAGGTTATGTCTTGTCTGTAGGTATAAAGACGAGGATGTAGTTTGCCTATTTTCCATTAAAGTCTGCTGAGTACCATTCGTTCAGTGACTTTTTCCGTGCAGCTAATTAAAGCTATTGGTTGGAAGGTATTTGGCTCTTTAGTTTTTTGGATGGGTTTCATGTCTTGTTGATTCTATATTATTGGTCTTGCAGTGTGTGGTCTGTTGATTAAGACCAATTACACTAACTTTGCTTGGCTTCCCATGTTCCTTAGCATACTGTAAGAGGCTAGGTCGGCTCCAGAGCTAGTGTCTTTTCTGTCTCTTGAGAAAGCTGTGTTGAGTATTTTCATGGTGTAGGGGCTGTCGGTGTCATCGCTCATGTTACAGGCAGCGTCAATAATGTTGTTCCGGACTGGGAGCAGAGTTCTCTACCTATTTATGGTTTGCAGAGGAAGAATTGTGCTTTTGTCTTGATCAGCCCCCTATCTTTGCTAGAGATGTGTCTTTGTTGATTTTGTAGCACCTTGAGTACCATTTGTCTACCTTAACTTTCAGTATTGCCTTTGAGTAATGTTTGGTGATTTCAACGAGTAGAGCATAAAGTTTATAGGTTCTATGTCTTCTAAAGAGCTTTCTGATTCGTTTGAATCTTGCATTGATTTCCTTAATGCGGCTGTTGTGGTACCAGGCGTCCACATGCTTTGTTTCTGAATACTTTTTTCTGAGGCATAGATATACAGGTGGAGGCATCTAATTGTTTGTTAAAATTCAGTGATTGGATGGAGATGTCATTGTGAGGGTTCTATATATATCCACTAGCCCACTCCGCAGTAGATTGTTTGAATCTTGCCCAGTTTGCAAAGTCTGGGTTCCATCTTTTGGGGGAGGAGGAGGAGAGGAGTATTTCTCTAATTCGAGGTCAATTTATATGGGAGAGTGATCACTTGTTAGCAAAGGATGCAGTCACCATTTAGCAAGCATTGGATGGTGCTTGGTAGGAAGGTGAGGTTTAAACGACCGCCTCCTATATGGGTTGCTTCTAACACATTGTTAAACAATGTTATGTCCAGATGTTTTTGCAGGAGGGCGTGCAAGTGTCGGCATGTCTAGTTTTCTACCAATATTGAGTTCAGAATCGGGTGGGCGTTGAAATCGCAGCAATGATTGTATCATTCTCAGAGATAGTGGCAAAGAGCCCCTCTGCAATCATGCTCTTGTTTGGAGTTTTGCAGACATTGCGGATTGCAGGGGCATGAGGTGCTTAGAAGACTTTTGACAATGGGTCTTAGGATGCTGGGAAGTCCCATAAGGAATTGGTGGTGATGGGTGTGTGGACTGTTGGTTAGGAGAATTTTAGTTGGATTTGCTCAAAGGGACGCGCAGGGATGGAAGGAGAGGTGAATGTTAGTCATGATGGATTAGAAGTATCGGAGACGGCTTGTTTTGACTTTGGAGGACGTTTTTTGAGGTTCTGGTACTAGTAAAGAACGTGGAGGAGAAGAAAGCTCAGGATTTGCATGTATGGTTGGAGAAGTATTAGGTCGGGAGGTGTGGTTAGTTTCAGGAGAGGTGTGGTTGGTACGAGGTTGGTAAGTTTGACATAGCTGCCGTGACTGCAGGTTGTGGTGGCGGTCTGCGCCGTGTAGGCCAGCAATGCGTTGGACTCTTGCCGGGCATCTCTTCTTCCAAGCATGGTAAGGTTCTCGTCACTTGGGTGACTGCAACTTTTTGTTGTTCAGCCTTGAACTTGGTGATGCAGTGGGCCGTGAGGTGCTGTCTGCTGCTGCAAACTGCACATACCTACTGGCCTTTGCAGCGGCTCCTGTGATGTCAGAACTTTTGACACCTGAAGCTTCTGAGTGCTCTGAGAGGTATTCCTCCGTGTGGAAGTTCCCTAGGAATAGAAATTGATTTGTGGATGTTGTTGTCCCTTTTGCACTGCTTTTATCTTGGAGGATCTCCTTCCTGATTTCCCTTCGTTTGTCTTGGCTGAGAGAATGGAAGGGTGATTGAGCACTGGTTCGAGTGGTAGGTCTATGTCATAATTTATGTTTATGGTCATCGACTTGTCTAAAGGGTTGAAATTTTGGACAATCTGCCACTGCACTCGGAAGTCCGTGGTTTCCATATCTGGTGCGTAGATGACGAGTTGTCCTCGGCGATTGGGCCTAACCGTCATTTTTAGCTGTGGATTCCTGGCCTGTATTGCGGCTATGGAAGCATAGGAGGTCGTATTTGGGCCAGAAGTATGCCTGAATCTGGTTGGCACGGTGGACGTGCAGTTGGTGACTTCTTGTGGAGGTGGTTGCTGGGAAGGATTAACGGTTGTATCTTCATTGTCCTCTCCTACATTGTTAAAGTTGTTGGGGTTCTGGTCTGTGACTTCTTTGTTGTTCTCATATGATTGATGGATGTGTTCCAAGGCTGGTTAAAGAGAGAAGGTGGGTCTTTTCTTATGACTCCGCAAGGTGAGGCATCGTGGATTCATGATCCTTCCCTTCTCCAATCTGCCATGAAGGGAGCCAGAATGGACGGTGAGGGACAAGCCCCTGGCTGCCATCACAAACACACGATGGTAGCCCACAGCTGATCGTTGAGATAGCAGTAACTTGTTTCTTTTACGTCTTAATAACACGAAAAAGTGTGCCTAGCTCAAATTTTGCTAATTCGAACCTGCTTACACAGGTTGGAAACTCCACGGTCAAAGCACTGAATATTTAAGTTACTCTACAAAAAGATAAGAAAAAAGTGGAACGATGACTGATATCATCGGTAATTCTCTTAATGAAGATATACTCATTCCTCAATATTGTTTGAATTATGCAGATAAAAAGGCCCTTTGTGCGTTCACGTGCATGTGTGTGTGTATGTTCCTGTGCACGTGTGTGACCGTGTGTTTTTCGTTTGTATGTGTTTGAAGACTTCAACTAAGGGATTGATTTACTGTTTTTTTTTTTTTTTACTGCCTCATTTACATTATGCATTTGGTTGGCTAATCCTTTGGAGTCAGTAAGATTGTTTAATTAACTGAGGGTAGTATGTTTAATTTTGTTTTTGGTTAGAGCTTTTAGGACTGTACCAAATATCTTGTGTGATTTTAGACTGTAAAATAAGAATGGCTCTCTCTCTCTCTCTCTCTCTCTCTCTCTCTCTCTCTCTCTCTCTCTCTCTCTCTCTCTCTCTCTCTCTCTCTCTCTCTCTCTCTCTCTCTCTCTCTCTTATTTTATGATAAGCAATTCAAGAAAATATTCAGGTGACCTATGTTAATTATTCTTTCCCATTCTTCAAAATAATTCCGATAGCGTAAAAAACTCCCAACTTGACAAAAAAAAAAGAAAAAAAAAGAGCACGGTGGAAAAAAAAGAGATATAGGAAAATCGAAAACACAATACTCAAATTGTAGAAAGTTGTTCATCCGTCGTAAAGTCAGTGACAAACTTAGCTGAAAATACTTTGAAGAAAAAGCTTAAAAAGTCCTTTGGTTTCTTGTCTTGCAAATCTCCAATACTTTTAGCCCAATTCCGAAAATGGTGAACGCATGCAACTCAAGGAAAAAAGGGGACCCATTGTTTATGCATTTTCGGAACGACTTGCTGATAAGTGTCTGGGGGCCTCTGCTTTTCTCTTGGAAATGATGCAGAGATATTAAGTCGTTTGTTTTGAATCGGTTGGAACAGAGTTCTTTCGCCTCATCCATTGCAGATAAGATACGTATGCAAATTCCCTTCGGATGAGAAATCCGTTGCCTCTGTTCCCAAATGCCACCCCTGATAAAATGCATATGCTCTTTAATAGAATAAATTGAGTTTAAAAAATGAGATATAGCAGGGAAGGAGAAACGCAAGGTTCTTATTTCACCTAATTAAATTCATCGAGAGAGAGAGAGAGAGAGAGAGAGAGAGAGAGAGAGAGAGAGAGAGAGAGAGAGAGAGAGAGAGAGAGAGAGAGAGAGAAGGAGTTGCTATCCAAAACACTTCTAAAGAAAAGTTAATGTTCATAGAATTAAAATGAGCCAATAAACTTTTCTAATAGATATTGTTGGCTTCTTTGCATGTTTTCTTCTATTCCGGTTATTTCATCCAGATCAATTCATTGCAGCCGATTTTACCTTTGATTTTCTTATTCAAATATGTGTCCATCTTCCTTTCGATATTGCATACGGCTTTTGATTTTCTTCTCCTTTTTTCAGTTTAACTCCTTTTCCTGTCGCGATCCATTTCAGAGCTTCCTATCACGTTATATCGGTAACTACATCATCCCTATATCTGCACCTTCCTCTAATTCCTTCTCAAGGTATTCGATCCAGTCTCCCTATCTTCCAATATCTCCATGCGATTCTAAATCCTTAATCTTCATCTCATTTTCTTATCCTTTTTTAATTGGATCTCCCTTTTAATACTCTTTTATGGCGTCTATTTATCTGAAATTGATATCAGCGTTCATGAATTGAACGTAAACTACAGAAGGCATCTTTCATTCTTCAACAATCGGATTCTTTTGCGAATTACAGGTAACTTTTTAAAACGTACTTTCTTCTGTGTGAAAATCTCTCTCTCTCTCTCTCTCTCTCTCTCTCTCTCTCTCTCTCTCTCTCTCTCTCTCTCTCTCTCTCTCTCTCTCTCTCTCTTACGACAGTTGACTAATGCTCATTAACAGAAAAATATTGGGAAAAGTCACCAGAGGAAGCAACATGAGCAAATGTCTTCATCTTGACATTACGTTAGAATATTAATAGAATTATTGATATTCAATATCTGGGCAACGTTAAACCTTTTCGATGTTTATTCTCTCACATATATTTTCTGATTCAATGTTGGTCGGTCCCTTTTCTGCAGTGTTAAAAGGTTTCAGAAATAACAAACACTATAAAGTGTTCGCTGTGTTTTCCACTTTTGTTTTGTTATTTCACCTTCAGATTTCTTTTAAAATAATCATGCTTCTGAAGCAACACCCATTGGAGATTGAAAAGCAATGCCACCGATGTTCTTCAGGATGTTGGGAAAAGATTCTTTTTCGAGATATATAATCATGAAAAAAATTAACATATTTTGTTTTTAAAAAGGAGCAAAGTGTAGTCACGGTAGTCTTGGAATAATATTTTACCCTGGGATACAAGAATATGTTTTTTGGAAATATAATCGGATGACGTTGGCCTTAATTCACTTGCGCTTAAGTACATTAAGTACAAACATATTTACAAACAGAAGATATAACCGAATATAAACAGAGAAAGTTAATTACATAAAGAGACATAAGTGCAGACTGATAGCTGTAAGACAAACATTTGCAGAGAGGTAAAAAAGAAACTTGAATGCATACAGATAAACTTTGATAGACTGAGAGAAAAATATGAAAAAAATATAACCAAAGAGATGGGGAGGGATTAAAGACATACAGGAAAATGTAAATTGATAAAAAAGATAATGTAGATCATATAGCAAAGGTTATTCTTATTTTAGTGATCACTGGTTACACTTTTTAAGAAGATTAGGAACCGTGGAAATTGATCGATTGAAATTTGACATGTGGCCTTTTGAAGTAAGTCAGGCCAGATATCTTTGAGATGACATTTATCAAACCTATACATAATTCTTTATAAAACTGTATCTTTGCCAGAGAAAAAATATAAAGCAGACTTTTATATAACATGAAATCTTGTTGTTTTATTATCCTCTCTTATAACTAGCCAGAAGCCACGTGAACAAAAAACTATATATATATATATATATAAATATATATATATATATATATATATATATATATATATATACATATATATATACATATATATATGTATATATATATATATATATATATATATATATATATATATATATATATATATATATATATATATATATATATATATATTTACACACACATATATATATATATATATATATATATATATATATATATATATATATATATGTATATATGTACATATATATATATATATATATATATATATATATATATATATTATATATATATATGTATATATATATATATATATATATATATATATATATATATGTACATATATATACATACATACATATATATACACAGTATATATATATATATATATATATATATATATATATATATATATATATATTTATATACATGTATATATATATATATATATATATATATATATATATATATATATATATATGTGTGTGTGTGTGTGTGTGTGTGTGTGTATAAATACACACACACACAAACACACACATATATATATATATATATATATATATATATATATATATATATATATATATATATATATATTCACTCTTAGGTTATTGCTTACATTTCCTCACTGAAATTAGAACTCATGATTCAACTTAATCAATGTAAATTAGACACTAATTAACAAGTGTCGCTCTCCCGTCTGAAACAATAGAGTTTATCAGATATTTTCTCAACGTTATACTATATTTGTACGTAACTTTTGTTTTCAATAATATACCTGTAATATATCTGTATAAAGAGTATGACTTTTCCATTTAATTCTCATCTATTTCATATATGTCATTTAATTGGTTGGTTTTATATTTGTGGTACTATATGCGTTAAATCCTTGAATGATATCTGCAAATTTAATGGGATTGGCTGAATACCCATATTCCAGTCTATTTTACACATTTAATAATAATAATAATAATAATAATACTAATAATAATAATAATAATAATAATAATAATATTAAAATAATAATAATGATATTAATAATAATAATTATAATGATAATAAAAATAATGAAGATAATATTTTGAAGTACACTATAAGATTATTATCATAATACTGATAATTGTTTTTCATGATCTATCACCACATTACTACTTTCAGCTAATCAGATTAAAATATCCGACTCAGTAGGTTAAAACATTGTTACATGAACCCTATTAAATATTATAACTATATCCTTCTATCATCTCATAGATCCTGCTTTTTCCATCATGGACATCTCTTTTCATCAGGGAATGGGTCAGTACTTGTAGAGTCATGTGTCAGTTAAATGTAAATGTTACCAAGTTAATCTTTCATATAATAAAATTATTGTGGCTAACTTTATGTGGTATAAAGCTATTTTGTCAAGCTGCATTATTACAGATCAGTAGATAAGAATTAAATGAGTGATCAACAAACTTTTTATTTTTATTTTTTAAATTGTTGTCCAAAGTTTGAATATTGACGATAAACAGCTTCAAATCAACACTGCAATCCTTAAAAGAATCTCCCATTTATTTGTCGTTATTCTTTTTTTTTCAGTTTACAAAGATATCACTTAGCCCTCGCACATAATAATCTAATAACTTTGAAGATCAGACGACATTCTATTGATAGATTCTCTTACAGTTTTATCCTAATGTATCTTACCCAATTTATTTCTCTCTTTTGTCATATTTTCAGTAATATTTATAAGCATCTTTCTTACAAGAGCTGGATATAATGTACTTTTAAAAAACATTTAATCTTACCCCTAAGTCCTTTGTAAAAGGGGGCACCTGGATTGCCATTTCTATTGGAATCGTATTAGAAAAGTAATTCTAGTTATATGACAAATAAAGAATAAGAAAGCGAATGGAGAGTGGTAACCAGACAATCGGCCATTGAAAAGTTTATAAAGACTGAGAAGGAGACGGAGAAAGTGACTTCTTATGTAATTTATATACATAACTTCATGTGTATCCTAACGAAAAAAAAAATATTTTACGATTATGTTCTCTGGCTTCAAAAATAAAAACACCTTATTTGGGCTCAAGCCATGTCGTCCTGATGGAAGTTCCTATAGGGTAGCTTCCTAGGGTATATTACAACTACGGCAATATTCCCAGAGAATTTACCTTAAGGTACCCAGAATTCTAACTCTTGGAGCGAATATCCCTAATAAAAGAACCAGTGATATCGCGAAATATCAGAGGACGTATTCTTGACACGCCACATGGCAATCTGCACCCCGAACAGAGATAACACTTCGAAGGGGTCAATTGGCAAGAATACGAAAACGAGAAAGTAAAAGGAGAGCCGCTCGCAAGGATCTCTCTTCTCCCGTTTCGTAAGCGTGGATTGCGCCGATCCTGGCGCCATCTGTATTCCTTTTTGCGTAGCTTAACAACTCGGTGTTTTTTTCCTGTGTTTCTCGCAAATCTTGGATTTAATCAAGTTGTTATGCTTTCTCCAACTTCGTCTGCCTCTGATAAGTTGAGTATTATTTCTTTTATGTATAAATGTAGGCTCTTGGTAATTTTTAAAGTGATTAATAGTAATAAACGGATTTTGAGCGAAGCGAAAAATCTATTTTTGGGTAAGATAGCCATGTCGTCCTGATGGAAGTTCCTTAAAGGCAGCTTCCTAGGGTATATTACAACTACGGCGATATTCCCAGAGAATTTACCTTCAGGTACCCAGAATTCTAACTCCTGGAGCGAGTATCCCTAAAAAGACCTTAGGGATATCGTAAATATCAGTGGACGTATTCTTGACACGCCTCATAGCAATCTATACCCCGAATAGAGTTAACACTTCGTAGGGGTAAAATGGCAAGAAAACGAAAACGATAAGAAAGGGGGGAGCCGTTCATAAGGCATCCCTCCTCCCCGTTTCGAAAGCGTGCCCTGCGCCGCTCACGGCGCCATCTGTATTCCTTGTAGCGATACACGAGGTGCTACAGATACTGTATGTAGGGAGGGGTCCTACTATCCTTTTCACTCTTATTTATTTATTTTATTTTTGAAAAGGAGCAGGGCGGGTCCATCAGGACGACATGGCTATCTTACCCAAAAATAGATTTTTCGCTTCGCTCAAAATCCGTTTTTTGGGCTCAAGCCATGTCGTCCTGATGGAAGTATACCAGAGCATTACTGTATCTGTGGATTCTCAATACGTGCCGTACTCCTCAAGAATGTTTCTTAGTCAACTCGACTGACAGACCTAAGATGTTACCGTTATACATCTTTTCACTAATCATAAGCCATGAGAGTGCTTCCTGCCCCCTACAGGGAGGAGTCCTACTAGACTCTAGAAACGAACGAAGAGTACATATACCTATGTATGAATCACTCGCCAGCCAGTACCATATAGTGGTCTCACTCTATATGAAGTAAAGCGAAGTCTTACGGGACTACAGTATCCAAAAGAAAAAGTCCCGACCAGCACCCTGGTCGAAGTAAAATTAGACAAAAGGTTATATCTGCGTAGGATTAAACTTGCTGCTACCACCATCCTCAGAAAGGGGTGGAGTCCTTATTGCTAAGGAAAGTATAAACCAGTATAATCCAGGCTTTGCATTAAGGAATAGGCTATTATAGATATCCCCGATTAATATACATAGGCTAAATGCTCAAAAAACAATATGAAATCAAAGATAGGTGAAGGAGACGCAAGGTTCCCGAGAACAAGTTTATTGAGAAACAATAAATAGACATGGTCACCATAAATATGTACATATGCTAGGTGGATGACCAACAATTTACACAAGTACTGTAGTGCATGGATGAATGATTATCTGAAAGAAAACATATGTGTCACTTACACATACCCCGGTATCAAACTTAACGTCCATGTTACTACTTTGCTGACAATAGCGTTGGCAAACGCTTGGCACACCTGTCTGTACTTGTGCTACCATCACCATAACGTTGGAACAGTCACTGTGGGCTCTGAGAGCCTTCACTACCAGTTATATCAACGCATATAACTAACCATTCACCCAAGAATCCAAGTCCCAAATGATTCCGCTGTTCCTCGCAGAGTTAAACAGCAGGGTTAACGACGCAACCAACTGCTACCACAGACCTCTTTAGCTGCTCCACTTGCTTAGCATAGTGGCGAAAGAATACCCTGGAAGACTTCCAGCCAGTGTATGAACGAAGGTGTTCAAAATCCATAAAGTTAAAGAAGTTTAATGATGAAGCAACTTTCCTCGGATCATGACCTGCGGGTGAACTGTCAGGATCCGCTCTGCGAATAAAATATGTAATTTTCGCCCTAAGTTGATTTAAAGATAAATTCGAGCCCGATGTTTCTCCTCTGAATAGTTGGCCCCCATGGAAGTCTGAAGTTCTACGAAGATAGACCTTAAGGCATTCTACGGGACATAGAGATGCATCTTCTTTCAGAGGGCAGATTCTCCAGGGACCCCACCTGTTGGTGGGCAACTCGTTCTTAGCGAGAAACGTAGGGTCCGGAAACAGGTTCAGTTCTCCCCCATCCAGGAACTGAACTCGGCCCTCCTCTCTCGAGAGGGCCACAATCTCACTAACTCTGGCCCCAGAAGCAAGGGCAAAAAGGAAGATCACTTTTTGAGTCAGGTCCTTCAACGCACATTCCTCATTATCTAGTAATGAGGCAAAATGAAGGACTTTGTCTAACGACCATGAAATAGGCTTTGGAGGAGCTGATGGTCTAAGCCTAGCACAGGCCTTTGGGATCTTATTAAACATCTCGTTAGCGAGGTCTACCTGGAAGGCATATAGAATGGGTCTTGTTAGAGCTGACTTACATGTAGAAATTGTGTTCGCCGCCAGCCCCTGTCCGTGGAGGTGAATGAAGAAGGATAGGCAGAACTCCGTAGAGATCTCGTGCGGGTTCTTATCTTTGACAAAGGCTACCCATTTCTTCCATGCAGATTCGTACTGCCTCCTAGTAGACTTACACTTGTATTCTTCCAGGAAGTCGATACTATCTTTCGAGATTCCGAACCGTTTCTTCACCGCTAGGGAGAGAAAATCATGAGCTGCAGGGTTCGGGTTTTCTGTAATGAAGCGAAGACAGTCGACTTCTGGACTTGCTGGGACAGAACTGGGTCCGGGAGTGGTAGAAACCTCAGTCGTAGTTCCAGAGCTAGAGGGAACCATACACTGTTCGGCCACTTGTGGGCCACTATTGCTGCTACTCCCTTGAAGGATCTCAGTTTGTTGAGGACCCTCAACATCAGATTGTGAGGGGGAAACAGGTAGATCCTGGACCATCTGTTCCAATCGAGGGACATCGCATCTATTGCTTCTGCCGAGGGGTCCACGTATGGGGACACATATTTCGGCAGCTTCTTGTTGTCCTTCGTCGCGAAGAGGTCTATCTGCAGTTCTGGGACTTGTCTCAAGATGAAAGAGAATGATCCTGCGTCTAGGGACCATTCTGTCTCTATCGGTGTCACCCTGGATAGAGCGTCCGCGGTCACACTCCGGACTCCTTGAAGGTGAACTGCTGACAGGTGCCACTTCTTCTTCTCCGCCAGTCGGAATATGGCTAACATTACCTGGTTGAGAGGTGGGGATCTCGATCCCCGCCGATTCAGACATTTCACAACCACCTCGCTGTCCAGTACCAACCTTACGTGGATCGAGTGACGTGGGGATACTTTCTTCAGGGTAAGAAGTACTGCCATAGCTTCTAGAAAGTTTATGTGAAAGGTCCCAAATAGCTTGGACCAGATCCCTTGCACTTTTTTCCGATGGGAGTGACCCCCCCACCCTACCTTTGAGGCGTCTGTGTGGATTGTCACTGACGGGGGGGGGGGTGGCTGAAGAGGTAGAGACCTCTTTAGACGACTGGCTTGAGACCACGGTCTGAAAAGAGAACGTAGTCGAAGTGGGACCGGTCTCTTCAAGTCCCTTCGCTCTTTCGATGCAAAGGTTCTCCATACTCCCGCTGCATCTTTTAACTGTGCTCTTAGCACTGGGTCTGTTACTGATGCAAACTGAAGAGAGCCCAAAACCCTCTCTTGTTCGCGTCTTGATATCCTCTCGGAACCTAGAAGTCTCCTGACAGACCCCGCTATTTCCTTCCTCTTTGACATCGGGATGGAAAGACGGTGTGACACTAGATCCCAGTGAATTCCCAACCACTGGAACCTCTGAGCTGGAGAAAGACGAGACTTCTTTCTGTTGATCATGAAGCCTAGATATTCCAGGAACTGAATCACTTGTAGGGAAGCTTGCAAGCATTCTGCTCTGGATGCTGCCCACACCAACCAATCGTCCAGGTAGGCTACTACCTGGAACCCTTTTAGGCGTAACTGTTTGAGAGCTGCGCTCGCAAGCTTCGTAAAGATCCTTGGGGCTATGTTTAGTCCGAAGGGCATCGCCCTGAAAGCGTAAAGTTTTTGTTGTAGCTTGAATCCTAGGTAGGGGGAGAGACGACGACTTATTGGAACGTGCCAATATGCGTCTGACAAATCGATGGAGACGGTATATGCCCTCTTGGGCAGTAAGGCCCTTATGTGTTGTAACGTTAACATCTTGAACTTGTGGTTCACTATGAACTTGTTGAGTGGTGACAAGTCCAGAATGACTCTGAGTTTCCCCGAGTCTTTCTTGGGAACACAAAACAGCCTCCCTTGGAACTTGATGGACTTTACCCTCCTGATCACCTTTTTCTCCAACAGATCTTGGATGTACTCCTCCAAAACGGGGGTGGAGTGTTGGAAAAATTGAGGGCACTGGGGCGGAGTACTGTACCAACTCCAACCCAGTCCATTTTTGAGAAGGCTGTGGGCCCAGGGATCGAAGGTCCAGCGATCCCGGAAATACTGAAGTCTCCCACCTACCGGCGACACTTCACTTTGACTGCCCTGCAGTCTTGCCTCCCTGGCCGCGACCACCTCTGAATCCTCGTCCCCTAGAGGGGCGTCTTGATGACCCTCTAGCTGCTCCTCTGGGTCTTGCACGAAACGTGGTCGACTGTCCCTCGAACACGGGATTGAATGCCGGGGAAGCTGATGACATGGCTTGGGGAACCCATTGGAAGGTGGTCGGGGTCTGGGCTACCAGTTGTGGAACCGGAGGCAAAGCTGGCTGCTGCTGCTGTTGTCTTTGCGGTTTGAAGGACTTGGCTGGACGGGAGGAAAACCTTGACTTCTTCGCCTTTCCTTTCGGCTGAGGGCCCTCATCCGGAGAAGACTTCCTCTTAAGGGACAGGCCCCACTTCAGGAGAAGATTGCGGTTCTCAGTGGCTGCCTTGTCCACGATCTCTTTGACCACGTCCTTGGGAAAGAGATCTTTACCCCAGATGCTGGATGAAATTAGCCTCTTGGGTTCATGCCTCACTGTGGCCGAGGCGAACACAAACTCCCTACAGGCCCTCCTTGCTTTAACAAAGCAATAGAGGTCCTTGGTTACTGTGGCCAGATGGATTTTGGCCATAACCATGAACATTTCTGGCATCTTGGGGTCGCTAGCCATCGTCTCCATGTTGGTCTGGAGAGACATCGAGGCTGCCAGGCGCTCCTTTGTGTCCAATTCCCTCCGTAGAAGGAATTCCGACAACTTGGGAAGGTTTTCGCCGAACTGCTGTCCTGCAATGTCGGCGTCCAACTTCCCAACCGAGAAAGTAAGGTGCACCTCCTTCCAGTCCTTATTGTCCATTGGCAATGCCAACGATAGAGGTTTACATTCCTCCAAAGACGGGCACGGCTTGCCAGCTTCAACCGCCTTGATGACGGCCGCAAACCCCTTTTGCATAAAGGGGAAGGCCCTAGCCGGGGAGGATACAAAGGAGGGGTGCTTCTTACTCAAAGCGGCAACCTTTGAGTTTGAGAACCCCCTCTCCTTTAAAGCAGCTGTCAAAGGGGCTTGAGCCATGGAGTGATCCAGGATAATCACCTCCTTTGGTTCCGTCTCCTCCTTCGAAGCCGGCTCCTTCTTCAAACGGACATAGCAGTCCGGGTAGGCCCCTCTACTGGGCCAGAATTCCACCTCCTCAAGGGGAACTGAGCCCAGTTTCTCCGACATGACGATCTTCCCAATCGTCATCGGCATGTGCTCGGCATATCTCCACGGGTTGGCATCCGAGCACAGAGGAAGGTCCTTAACGTTGAGCTTCTTTGGAGGTCCACGTGATGCTGTGATCTTCTGCATCTGGAGCTCCAAAGTAGCGGCCTTCTGATTATTCTCCCTCTGCATCTGTTGGATCATACCAACGATGGAAGAGAGAGCCTGTCCAAGCTCTGCTGGAAGAGCGGACGAGGTAGAGGGGATAGGTTCAGGGACCTGAACCGGCACGTCTGATGATACGGGAACCTCTTCCTCCACGGCAATAGGATCTCGATCCTCCTCCTCGCCCTCTGCGAGGAGATTCTGCTCCGCACGATCGGACAAGTCGGACATCTTGTCGTCCAACTGGATGTCCTGCATGGCGTCAGCGACATCCTCCTCCACTGGAATCTGGATCAGAGGGATCTCCGGCCGAGGCTGGGGAACAACAGCATCAGGGGAAGCCTTGGGAAAAAGGTATGCCCTCATCTTCTCGTTAGGAAGATAAGGTCCAGTGGTGTTTTTCTGAAAACCCCTTACCCATAAGCGAAGCCTCTCCCTCGCTGCATCTCTTGACTCCGCCGACCTAGGGGATTCAAAAGCCTCTGATAGCAGGTTAGTACATACAGCACATACCTGCGGATCCCAGTAACGATGGTCATCATTGGAGGCTGCACAAGCCGCGTGCCTCCTACACGAGGCATGTCCGCAAAAGTTCTTACTGCGGACATTGCAGAAGACACTATCACACTTCGGATGCTCCTCCTGTAAAAGAAGAAAAATTTCCATGAATATCAAGTGAATTTCAATTCACATGTAACAAATGAGTATTCAACAAGAATAAGGGAAAGACACCTACTTGTGAAACCCACACAAACACCTGTGGAAGCCCACCAGCCAAGTCACATAGTTAGTCTTTACTAGAATAACCAGAGAACGTATTTCCAAAGGAAATTAGGTGTAGCTCACACCTAAGGTAAAATATTACCATTCCGGCCAGGGATAAAAGAATTATCTTTTATCCTTGTAAGGCGACACCAGGTGATTGTACCAGTAACACAAGTAAGATAGAAAAGACAGTGTTGTAACCTACTACATCATGAACTCCCTTGGTTGAATATACCACCAAAAGAGGACTGATACAGTACCTGAGGGTGGTGTGCCAGCCGGCTATTGCCGATCAGCACCCCCCCCCCTGTTTTTCGAAAGGTAGATCTCAAGTACACAACATCAGATCACCTTTATTGGGGAGAACTCCAGATCCCATGCCTGAACCGGCCGGCAGTGGTTGCCGGACCGTAGCCACCCGGTTTGCACTGCGTTGCCGGCCATCATTCTTAGTGGCCGGCTGACTGGGCAGTGTCGCAGGCCGGCTGGCAGCAGTAAACAAACCCTGCCGGCTGGCCCCCACACTAGGCAGCGCTCGGCTGCCGGCCCCACTTGTAGTGGCCGGCAGATGAGCAAGAGACCGGCCGGCAAAGGTATACACCCAACGCCGACCGACAGCAAGAGAACTGGAGAACACCCCTCCCCACCGACGGCCGGCCTGTAGGCCGGCAGACGGCAAGGACAACACATACTAAGACAATAGAATGAGTGCCGGGTTAAGAGACTATGAGTCTCTGGGCCCGGCACCCGAAAGAGTGCCGAAAGGAAGGGGAGACACTAAGTCAAGCTTCCTAACCGCTGCCTACTGAATCTTCAGACGGCAGCGATGGAGGGACCAAGAAAGGACCGGGCAGCACTCGAAGTAATGGTCTCTGCCGGTCGGCACACTTTGCCGGCCGACAGGAGACCACGTCAGTTCCTCATCCCAACCTAGGCTAGGCAAGGATGCAGACGACTGACACAAGGAACGGAAAAAGAAGGGAAGGACAGAGGGTCCTATCCAACCTTACCTTGGTTAAGGGTCATTCCCAACTAAGACAGTTCATCTCAGTTAGAGAAAGACCCGAGAGGGAGGCCGGCACTACTGGCTGCCTCCCAAGAACCACGGCAAGGAAGGAATTGCCTTTCCAGAAAAGGGAACATATCCCGAGACCGGAACGGCAATAGGACAGTCTGATGAGTCACCGAGTAAAGGGATCACTACTGGAACCCAACAAGGTGGACCAAGGGGATAACCCTTAGTGCCCGAGTCAATCAGCAAGGGAGACTCTGCCCCATGCCAGACAAACCGGGCTCAGACTAAACACTGTTGTACTGTCCCCCTCTGAACCAATACAGTTGGAACGGGAAGGTACAGTACTACTCCAGCATAGATATATTTGAAGATTAATTCAAATAAACCACTAGAGTTAAGCCTAAGGCTTAAACAGAGGGAAAGGGTTTGCCCCTTCCCCGAAGAGAAGGGAGCAAACGGGGAACAGATAATATTTTAATGACCTAAGACAACCTAGCCTAGGCACTAAGAGAATCGATTACCTAATTCACCGAAACTCACACCAATACTATCTTGGAAGGTACTCGAAAAGGACTTATATGTATAACGTTGCCTAACGCTTAAAGCAATAAATTCACATTTGGAAGACTAACTATCATGCAGGAAGTACATAGGCCAACAACTAGCCTACGAAGACTAGTGTTGGCAGCCTTGGCAAAACTTCGCCAGGCACACTACTATCGCATCATAACAGAATTCCTAAATAAGCTAAGTAGCTAATATTTAAGCGCAAAGGGGCTGGGAACGTCGCTCTTGCTAACAAATAAATCCTATTCTAGCGAGCGACAGCATCCATGATGCCTCCAGCAGGCAACAGCTCTTGTATCAAAGATAACTCTTTTAATTACTTTAATTTTAACCAAGAGCCTACATTTATACATAAAAGAAATAGTACTCAACTTATCCGAGGCAGAAGAAGTTGGAGAAAGCATTATTAAGCGAGAAAATTCCAAGATTGGGTAGAAAACAGGGAAAACACACCGAGTCGTAGAGCTACGCAAAAAGGAATACAGATGGCGCCGTGAGCGGCGCAGGGCACGCTTTCGAAACGGGGAGGAGGGATGCCTTATGAACGGCTCCCCCCTTTCTTATCGTTTTCGTTTTCTTGCCATTTTACCCCTACGAAGTGTTAACTCTATTCGGGGTATAGATTGCTATGAGGCGTGTCAAGAATACGTCCACTGATATTTACGATATCCCTAAGGTCTTTTTAGGGATACTCGCTCCAGGAGTTAGAATTCTGGGTACCTGAAGGTAAATTCTCTGGGAATATCGCCGTAGTTGTAATATACCCTAGGAAGCTGCCTTTAAGGAACTTCCATCAGGACGACATGGCTTGAACCCAAAAATCTTTGTTACAAGAGCCGTTGCCTACCGGAGGCGTCCTGGCCGCTGTTGCTCGCTAGGTATGAGTTTTAGTTAGCCAGAGCGACGTTCCCGGCTGTTTTGCTTTAATAATTTTAGCTGTTTAGCGTTACATAGGATTTCCTTATTCGTGCTTTTAGTATTATTTGTTTTGGCGAAGTATTCGCCAATTCTGGCCTACGCTAGACCATGTAGCCTAGTCGTTTGGCCCTAGTACTTTCCTGCATGATTTTTGGATTTCCGAGTGTTTTAAAATTTTATTGAAGCTTTAGGCAGTTTTATACATTTAATATTATATTGATTTTCTCCAAGATATTATACGAGTGAGTTTCGGTGATTTAGGTAATAGATTCTCTTGGTGCCTAGGCTAAGTTGCCTATGGGGCCTTAGTATACTTTCTCATACTCCCCGGTTGCTCTCTTTTCTTCGGAGAAGGTAGGCAATCCCTTTCCCTCTGTTTAAGCCTTGGGCTTAACCCTAGTGGTTTATCTGAATTAACTTTCGATATAACTATATTGGAGTGTTACTGTTCCTTCCTGTTCCAGTAAGTCTGGCTTCAGAGAGGGGGCAGAACATCAGAGTTCTTAGTCTGAGTCTGCATTTGTCTGGCTTGGGGTTGAGACTCCCTTGCTAGTCTGACGCAGACATAGGAGGCTTAACCTCCTTAAGTCACTTTCAAAGGTTTCTGTACGAGATGATTCCTTCTTCTTGTGATCTAGCAGACTAGTCCTTGTTGCTGTTCTCGGTGGCGAGGATAAGATCCTTTCCCTGGGAGTAGCAACACCTTCCTTGCTTTGGTTCAGTGGGGGTTGGCAAGTATTGCTGGCCTCCCTCCTCGGATCTCCCTTAGGCTAAGATGATTTTTCTTGGCTGCGGGTGATTCTTTACTAAAGCAAGGTTGGTAGGACCCTCTTCGTCCCTTCCCCCTCTTTTCTCTGTAATGGCCCAGCCATTACAGTACTGTACGTCATTCTACATCTGGACCTAGCATAGGTTAGGATGTGGAGTTGACTCAGTCCCTTGCCGGCTGGCAGAGTGTGCCAGCCGGCAAAGGTCTTCTGCTTTGAGTGCTGCCCCGACCTCCCTTGGTCCCTCATCCATGTCTGTCTGTAGAGCCAGACGGCATTGGTCAGGAAGCCTTAATTAGATTCTCCTCTTCCTTATATGCACTCTTTCGGATAGCCGGGCTTTGAGGTAGTACACTCTCTTATCCCGGCATCCATTCTGTTTTCTTCTAGTGTTGTACCCTAGCCGGCTGCCGGCCTATGTGGCCGGCAGCCGGACAGTCGGAGTTCTCTGGTTCTTTTGCTGCTGGCCGGCATCGGTTGTATACCTTTGCCGGCCGGCTATTGTCACGCCTTTGTCTGCCGGTCGCTACGAGCGGTGGCCGGCAGCCGGGTGCTACCTTGTGTAGTTGCCGGCCGGCACTTGCTGTTGCCGGCCGGCACATGCATTTGAACCAGTGTTCTGCCACCTTATAGCTGTTAAGTAGTATACTTTAATGCTAGTTATGGTGAGTGCCGGCACATTACCTTCTATACTGTACCAGTATTCTTCAGTATAGGATATACTGTAGGGAGAAAACTATAGTATAGTATGGTTACAACACTGTGTTTTCTAACACTTTTGTGTTGTCTTGCACAGCCCTTTGGTGTTGCCTTACAGATAAGAAAGTGAGTTCTTTCTTGTCTACTATCCGGTATTTTAAAATCATACCTTAGGTGTGAGCTACACCTGTTTCCTCTGGAAATTTTTCATTGATTACTCTAGGACAGATTAACTATACGATTTTATTATCTGGAAGGTTGCAACAATTGACTGTGCGGGAAACACAAGTGTGTGTCTTTCCTTTCCGTTTTTGTTATGCTAAACTGTGCATATCCAGTGATACGTAGTTCACTTGATACTCATGGAAATTTCTTCTCTTTACAGGAGGACCATCCGAAGTGCGGAAGTGTTTTCTTCAACGTCCGCAGCAAGAACTTCTGCGGACATGAGTTATGTAGGAGGCACGCAGCATGCGCAGTCTCCAAGGGTGATCTCCGGTATTGGGACCCTCAGGTATGTACCGTGTGCTCTAACCTGATTACTGACGCTTTTGATTCCCCTAAGTTGGCGGAATCAAGGGATATAGCAAGGGAGAAGCTTCGTACCTGGGTAAGGGGCTTCCAGAAGAACACCTCTGGACCTTATCATCCAAGTGAGAAGATGAGGGCTTACTTTTTCCCCAGGGCATCAGCTGATGCAGTGATTCCCCAGCCTCAAGAGGAGATCCCCCTAGTTCAGATCCCGGTGGATGCTGAAGTCGCGGTCACCTTGCAGGACATCCAGTTGGACGACAGGATGTCAGACGTGTCCGAGCGTCTGGAGGAAGACCTCCTGGCAGAAGGCCAGGATGAAGATCAAGCCCCAGACATTGTAGAGGAAGAGGCCGACGAGGCGTCGGCTGCTCCGGTTCAGGTCCCTGAACCTATTCCCTCAACATCGGCCGCTCTCCCAGTAGAGCTGGGACAGGCCCTCTCCTCCATTGTTGGAATGATCCAACAGATGTAGAAGGAGAATAATGAGAAGGTGGCTGCAATGGAACTGCAGATGCAGAAGCTTGCAGCATCACGTGGGCCCCAGAAGAGGCTCAACGTGAAAGACCTTCCCTTGTGCTCAGATGCTAACCCGTGGAGATATGCTGAGCACATGCCAATGACGATCGGAAATATCGTCATGTCAGATAAGTTGGGTTCAGTTTCCCTAGAGGAGGTGGAATTCTGGCCCAGCAAAGGGTCATATCCGGACTGTTATGTCCGTTTGAGGAAGGAACCAGCTTCAAAGGAGGAGACAGAGCCGAAGGAGGTCATAGTGATGGACCATGCTAAGGCTCAAGCTTTGCTTTCATCTTCGATGAAAGAGAGGGGCTTCACGAACTCAAAGGTAGCTGCATTGAGTAAGAAGCACCCTTCCTTTGTTTCCTCTCCTGCTAGAGCCTTCACCTTTTTGCAGAAAGGGTTTGCGGCTGTGTTAAAAGCAGTCGAGGCTGGCAAGCCATGCCCCTCCTTGGAGGAGTGTAAACCCTTGTCGCTGGCCCTACCTATGGACCACAAGGACTGGAAGGACGTCCATCTTACCTTCTCAGTCGGGAAGTTGGAGGCTGATATTGCCGGACGTCAGTTCGGTGAGAACCTCCCTAAGCTGTCTGACTTTCTTTTGCGGAGAGAGCTCGAGACGAAAGAAAGACTGGCTGCCTCAATGTCTCTTCAGACCACTCTTGAGACGATGGCAAGTGACCCCAAGGTCCATGAGATGTTCATGGTAGTGGCCAAGACTCATTTGGCCACAGTGACGAAGGTTCTTTACAGCTTCGTCAGGGCGAGGAGAGCTTGTAGGGAGTTTGTGTTCGCCTCCGCTGCGGTGAGGCACGAGCCAAGGAAACTAATATCCTCCAACATTTGGGGCAAAGACCTTTTCCCTAGCGAATCGGTCAAGGAGGTTGTTGATAAGGCCGCCACGGAGAATAGGAACCTTCTCCAGAAGTGGGGCCTGTCTATCAAGAGAAAGTCTTCCCCGGATGAGGGTCCCCAACCAAAGAGGAAGACTAAGAGGACTAGGCTACCCTCTCGGCCAGCCAAGCCATTTAGACAGCAACAGCAACAGCAATTGCCTATGCCTTCAGTGCCCCAGATGGTGGCAAAAACCCCGACCACATTCCAGTGGGTACCCCAAGCCGTGTCGACACAGTCCCCGGCATTCAACCCAACGTTCGAAGGGCAGTCAACTTCCTTTCGAGCAAAGCCTAGAGGAGCAGCCAGAGGCTCGTCTAGGCGCCCTTCAAGGGGAATGGGATTCAGGGTGGTCGCGGTCAGGGAGGCAAGACCTCAGGACAGCAGTCCAAGTGAGATGATACTGGTAGGAGGGAGACTTTAGAATTTTCGGGATCGATGGACCTTCGATCCCTTGGCCCACAGCCTACTCAAGAATGGACTGGGCTGGAGCTGGTGCAGCACTCCACCCCCGTGCCATCGGTTTTTCCAACACTCCACCCCCGTTCTGGAGGAGTACATCCAAGAACTGTTGGAGAAAAAATTTATCCGAAGGGTAAAGTCCATCAAATTCCAAGGGAGGCTGTTTTGTGTTCCCAAGAAGGACTCGGAAAAACTCAGAGTCATTCTGGACTTGTCGCCACACAACAAGTTCATAGTGAACTGCAAGTTCAAGATGCTAACACTGCAACACATAAGGACCTTACTGCCCAAGAGGGCATTTACCGTCTCCATAGATTTGTCAGACGCCTATTGGCATGTTGCAATCAATCGTCGACTCTCCCCCTACCTGGGGTTCAAGCTACAGTGAAGACTATACGCCTTCAGAGCCATGCCATTCGGGCTAAATATAGCCCCAAGGATCTTCACGAAGCTTGCAAGCGTAGCTCACAAACAATTACGCCTAAAGGGAATTCAGGTGGTAGCCTACCTGGATGACTGGCTGGTGTGGGCAGCATCCAAGACAGAAGGCTTGCAAGCTTCCCTGCAGGTGGTCCAGTTCCTAGAGTATCTAGGCTTCAAGATCAACAGAAAAAAGTCTCGACTTTCTCCATCTCATAAGTTCCAGTGGTTGGGAATCCACTGGGACCTAATGTCACACCAATTTTCCATCCCGGTGAAGAAAAGGAAGGAGATAGCTGGTTCTGTCAAGAGACTTCTGGATTCCGAAAGGATATCAAGACGCGAACAGGAGAGAGTACTGGGTTCTCTCCAGTTTGCTTCGGTAACAGACTCGGTGCTAAGAGCACTGCTAAAGGATGCAACCGGAGTTTGGAGAAGTTTTGCATCAAACGTGCGAAGAGATCTGAGAAGACCAGTTCCGCTTCGTCTACGTACTCTTCTCAGGCCTTGGTCCCAAGCCAGACAACTAAAGAAGTCGGTACTTCTTCAGCCACCTCCCCCGTCGGTGACTATTCACACAGACGCCTCGAAGGAGGGGTGGGGAGATCATTCTCATCGGAAGAAGGCCCAAGGGACTTGGTCCAATCTATTCAAGACATTTCACATAAACTTTCTAGAAGCTATGGCAGTGCTCCTTACCTTGAAGAAAGTGTCCCCGCGTCGCTCGATCCACATAAGGTTGTTGCTGGACATCGAGGTGATTGTGAGATGCTTGGATCGACAAGGATCAAGGTCGCCACCTCTCAACCAGGTGATGTTGGCCATCTTCCGACTGGCGGAGAAGAAGAAGTGGTACCTGTCGGCAGTTCACCTCAAGGAGTCCGCAATGTGACAGAGGACACTCTATCCAGGTTCACACCGATAGAGTCGAAATGGTCCCTAGACGCAGGATCGTTCTCCTTCATCTTGAGTCAAGTCCCAGAACTGCAGATAGACCTCTTTGCGACGAAAGTCAACAAAAAGTTGCCCTTGTACGTGTCCCCGTACGAGGACCCCTTGGCAGAAGCAGTGGACGCGATGTCCCTCGACTGGAACAGATGGTCCAGGATTTATCTGTTCCCTCCTCACAACCTTCTGTTGAGGGTCCTCAATAAACTGAGATCCTTCAAGGGAGTAGCGGCAATAGTGGCCCACAAGTGGCCGAACAGCGTGTGGTTCCCTCTGGCATTGGAACTACGGTTGAAGTTTCTACCGCTACCAGATCCAGTTCTAACCCAGCGAGTCCAGAAGTCGACTGTCTGCACTTCATTACAGAAAACCCGGACCCTGCAGCTCATGATTTTCTCTCCCTAGCGGTGAGAAAGCATTTCGGGATTTCGAAAGACAGCATAGACTTCCTAGAGGAATATAAGTGCAAATCTACTAGAAGGCAATATGAGTCATCTTGGAGAAAATGGGTCGCCTTTGTCAAGGCGAAGAATCCACAGGAGATCTCGACGGACTTCTGCTTATCTTTCTTCATCCACCTACATGGTCAAAGGTTGGCAGCTAACACGATTTCTACGTGTAAGTCTGCTTTGACAAGACCCATTCTATATGCCTTCCAGGTCGACCTCGCTAACGAGATCTTTAATAAAGTTCCGAAAGCCTGCGCTAGGCTCAGACCTTCAGCACCTCCAAAGCCCATTTCATGGTCTTTAGATAAAGTTCTTCATTTCGCTTCACTGTTGAACAATGAGGAGTGTGCGTTAAAGGATTTGACCCCAAAAGTAATTTTCCTATTTGCACTCGCGTCCGGGGCCAGGGTTAGTGAGATTGTAGCCCTCTCGAGAGAGGAAGGTCGTGTTCAGTTCTTGGATGGGGGAGAGCTGAACCTGTTTCCGGATCTTACGTTTCTCGCCAAGAACGAGTTACCCACCAACAGGTGGGGTCCCTGGAGAATCTGCCCTCTGAAAGAAGATGCATCTCTATGTCCAGTAGAATGCCTAAAGGTCTCTCTTCGTAGAACTTCAGACTTCAAGGGTGGTCAACTATTCAGGAGATAAACATCAGGCTCAAATTTATCACTGAAACAACTCAGCTCGAAAATCACATATTTTATTCGCAGAGTGGATCCTGACAGTACACCCGCTGGTCACGATCCGAGGAAAGTTGCCTCATCCTTAAATTTCTTTAATTGTAATGGATTTTGAACATATTCGTTCATACACTGGCTGGAAGTCTTCCAGAGTGTTCTTTCGTCACTATGCGAAGCAAGTGGAGCAACTAAAGAGGTCTGTGGTAGCAGTGGGTTGCGTCGTTAACCCTGCTGTTCAACTCTGCGAGGAACAGTGGATTTAATTGGGACGATTAATTCCAGGGTGAGTGTGTAGTTACATACTGTACTACAAACTAAGTGTGAGGGCACCGGGTTGCCCATGTTGACTGTTCCACTTTCAAAGGTGAACTTAGCATAAGTGCAGACATGTGTGCCGAGTGTTTCTAACACTAATGTGACTGATTAGTAATACAGACTTTTATAACTTTGATACCTCGGTATGTTAAAAGTGGCACTAATGTTTTTCTTTCAGATAAACAAGTTTCTGTTTACTATCATACTTATGCTTAAAATTTTGGTTATCCTCCTCTTATATATATATATATAATTGTTGTTAACCTGTTTATTTATTGTCTGTCAATAAACTTGTTCTTGAGAACCTTGCGTCTCCTTCACCTGTGTCAATTTATTGATAATAATTGAGCATTCATTCTATGTATATTTATCTGGGATAATTCTAATAGATTGTTCTATCCCCTAAGTTTCCTCCTACGCGGATATAAACCTTTGTCCAATACAGTATTGAACGGAGAACTGGTCGATATTTCATATTGACGCAGTGGTTCTTTACAAACTATGCTTTACATAATATAGGGTGAGACCACTATATTGGCTTGCCTGTTATTCATACATAGGTATATGTACTCTTCGAGACTTTTCCAGAGTTTATGGTTAGTTTATGGTTAGTTGAAAAGATGTATAACGGTAACATATTAGGTCTCTAGGTCTAGTCGACCGGGGAAATACCTCCGGGGAGTATGGCATGTTTTGAGAATCCACAGATACAGTAATGCTCTGGTATACTTCCATCAGGACGACATGGCTTGAGCCCAAAAAACGGATTTTGAGCGAAGCGAAAAATCTATTTCTGGGTGAGATGGCCATGTCGTCCTGATGGACCCGCCCTTTCCTTTCTATGAAAGGGCCGTAGGTCCCCTCCCTACATACAGTATCTGTAGCACCTCGTGTATCGCTACAAGGAATACAGATGGCGCCAGGATTGGCGCAATGCACGCTTACGAAACGGGAGAAGAGAGAGCCTTGCGAGCGGCTCTCCTTTTTCTTTCTCGTTTTCGTTTTCTTGCCAATTGACCCCTTCGAAGTGTTATCTCTGTTCGGGGTGCAGATTGCCATGTGGCGTGTCAAGAATACGTCCTCTGATATTTCGCGATATCCCTGGTTCTCTTATTAGGGATATTCGCTCCAGGAGTTAGAATTCTGGGTACCTTAAGGTAAATTCTCTGGGAATATCGCCGTAGTTATAATATACCCTAGGAAGCTACCCTATAGGAACTTCCATCAGGACGACATGGCCATCTCACCCAAAAATAGATTTTTCGCTTCGCTCAAAATCCGTTATTTTATCAAAAATATTCCCATTTCACTAACCCTACACTTTCTTGTTTTTTCCGGGACCGAACTATGCAATGACTTTTAGAGGATCACCCCGTTAGTTCGTGCATGTCAAATACTTCTAAGAACGTAAATTTCAGTCAATATTTTAACAAACTACTGTATATCCCTTCATATAACTCTGTTCAATAAACCTAATGAACTGATTGTCTGCTCTACATACGTATATATAATTCATGAGAGACCGAGTTGTAAAGTACTTCGACCAAATAAAATCCCTAAATTAGAAAAATATAAAACAATCATCCTGTTTTACATGGTGAGTTCAATTTATAACCCCATCGTTGATTAATGGGTACACAATTTTTATTCCTTCCTGTTTTGTTTTATACTCTAATTTCTTTAACTGCATCACCGTGTAATTTCTATTCGCTGGAAATATATTCCAGTATTGTAAACAAGACACATGTATTAGAAGTTCTGAAATATATCAGAAATTTTTGGGACTTTTCACGAATTTTATTTCCAGAGTTTCCGATGAATGCATATAAATGTTGTTTTTTTTTTTCTCTCTCTCTCTCTCTCTCTCTCTCTCTCTCTCTCTCTCTCTCTCTCTCTCTCTCTCTCTCTCTCTCTCTCTCTCTCAACGAAAAATAACCAAATAGGCAACAACTTAAACACAAACCTGCTCACTATTGTTCGACATTAAGTAGATTCGTCTAACAGAAGACGGTTTCACAGAAAATAATAAAAATAATAATAATAATAATAATAATAATAATAATAATAATAATAATAACAATAATAATAATAATAATAATAATAATAATAATAATAATAATAATAATAATAATGCATTCACACTTAAACTATTGGATCCCGAAGAAGATGCGTCCTAGTCTTTTACAGCTTCACATCCTACGCATAAGACTCACCGGTAATAGAACTCACCATCACCATAATTTTAAACTAAATATCTTTAGCGTTAATAAATGTTATCCCAAATATTTTTGGACGGACTTACTTTTAAAGGTCACATGTTGAATTATCTGTCATAAATTTTTCCTGTTCTTATTCTTCTTAAAGATTGTAACCACTGATCGCTAAAATAAGAATAACCTTTGGAATATGATCTACATTTTTCTTTAATCGGTGTTCATTCTCCTGCATGTTTTAATCCCTCTCCCTCTCTTTGGTTATTTCCTCTTTTTTTCTTGCCTTTGTCCACTCAGTCTATTACAGATTATCTGTAACGTTTAACTCTATTTTTTTACCTGTCTATAAATCTTTGCCTTGCAGCTATCATTTTGCGTTCATGTCCCCTTGACTAACATCGTTTCTATGTTCAATTTGA
>NC_090737.1:91518893-91531393 GCF_036898095.1 Palaemon carinicauda | reverse complement strand
TCCTAAAAATCTTGAGCTTATCCTATGTTACACGTGTTTCATACACTCATGTACACTGTAACTGTTTTGCTTCTCTATTTCATCCCTCGTTCTTCCCTGCACTGGTAATAAACCAGCCTATGTAAGCCTGGAAGATCATGTGTTATTTTGATTGAATTTTTGTGATGATCTTGTTTGCAATTCCTGGTATATAATCTCCATGTTTATTTATTAAAGTTTACTAGCGTCTCAGTTATAACTTAATCCCCCAATCGCACAGCCCCTTCAGACTTTACCACCAACCACTATTTCCTTTAGTACTTTGCTTCCATTCCCAATTACTTTCTTACTATTCGAACTCTTTCAACTTTTTCTTCCACGATCATATAGCTTCTGAGTATCTTCATAGTTCCCATTGCTTGTCCGTATGCATGAAATTTTTAACTTTAAAAGAAAGTCATAAGATTTATTTCCTTGAGATGACAAGTTACGATATTGTTCTATATTTACCAATATAATGATAGTCTGCTTTCTTTATTTAATGTCATTGTTCTATGTGATTTTCCAAATAATTATTAGCATTAGGATACGTGAAAATTACAAAAGAATCACATATTTGCTATTCGCACAGACACAACTTTAGTTATCTAAATCAACAAATTTATGGAAAAAAAAGGGATTTACCCTCAGAAGTTATTAAATGTGATACAAAGGAGTAGTCTTATTTATATAATACTCATCTAATTGAAAATTAGTTAATTTACTTACTTATGATATAAATTTCTTGTAATAATGTGTTCCTCTATCAGAACTTAACTCAAGAAATTAATATATCCTTTCAAATCATTATATTACCTTAACTTTTACTGGTCCAGCAACTATTTTTTTTTATTTATTTATTTTTTTTTTTTTTTTTTGTGGCTGTTATAAGTTTGAAATTAGGTCTCTACATATCATATTCAAATTACCTCAAATATACATACAATTTCCTAAAATTTGTCTTTTGAACAAATTTTCGTTTAATCCTTTATGCAGATACCTAAATTGAACCCTCTTTCTTTCTTCAACAATTTTCTTTATCGGGCTTTTGATAATGTTTTATAATTACTGTCTTATTGCCTGGATGAGTTTATTTTTCAGAAGGTGAAAATAGTCTATTATGTTTATATTTGCTAATAGTGCTGAGGCTAGTGAAATTTTTAACGAAATTTGGTAAAACAAAGTTGGCAAGAGATATTTGGGAAGTGCTTATATCATTTTTTCTTTTTCCATATATAGTAGTGTATGCAACCCGTCAAAAATAAAGGCTGAATATTTAGGAAGATATTCATGTGTTGTCTTTTCACATTGCCTGGCCATTACGGCCAGGCACTGGCTCTTGCATATTTGTAGGTGGTTTTGGATAGGATGTGGGTTGACGATGATCAGCTACTTTTGTTTGTAGGTGGTTATGGATAGGATAGGGGCCAATGATAATTAGCAGCTTGCTGGTATTATTTTAAAGGCACCCCAGCCTTGTTTCGGTCAAAGGAAAGGAAGAAGGTAACAGAGAGGGAGGGGCATCCTCCCCAAAAGAGCCCACTGGCTACAGAGTTTAGTTGGAGCGAAAGAGGTACAGCATAAAGTACCGATGGCTAGAAGGGCTTGGGGAGGAGGTGGGAAAGGTTTAGTTAACCCTGGATAGGTAAATGTCTAAATCAATAACGTAACAGGTAAACGTATAGTGTATACGCTACCACTTGTTTCAACTTCACTTGGTAGTTCCAGTAATGCATTTTTTTATGATTTTTTTTCATACATATAATTCTAGCTATCTACCACTAGGATATACTCAATAAACAACATGGGGGTAACTTAATGTTTTCTTATTAACTGAGACCTGTAAACTTCTGTTGACATTGAGAGACTACCACTCTCGGGGCCCTGGGATCCTTTGTACTTGCTACTTGATAAAAACAGCCTATTGGTAGTTTTTAGGAGTCCATGAGGCATATTCAATTGAAAAATCAACATCCTAGGCTGAAAACAGAAAAATATGGAAATAAAAGAAAAAGGGGGAAATTTTAAGTAACGTAAAAAAAGTTACGTAACAAAAATATTTGTTTTCTAATATAATTTATAAATTGAGACTACTGAGAATTGTATACATATCATTTGAATAATAGATAAATAAGATGGTATATGAAAATCCTGATATATAAAAAAGTTAACTATTCTTTAAGAAAATTTCAAAAAAATTACTAGTACCGATAATGAAATTTCCTCTTTCTTATTTACACTATTCGAGTCTATGTGACTTATAATATCCGAAAACTACTGCTGGAATTGTAGAAAATATTAAGAAAAAACAGAAAATAATGAACACTTAACGTTCTGGGCTACATTCAGTGCATTTTCAGATGAAAGATGAACCTCCTAGGCTAAAAACTGAAAAATCTGGAAAGAAAAGAAAAAGGAGAAAATAAAACTATAGATGATGATCCTACATCCTATGTACCATTAGCATCATGTTCTCAAATCATCTATCAACGTTCACTATAAGTATCAAAACACTATTCACAGAAATAAATATAGTATAATCAATATTGTAAAACTTGTGAAAATCAATCACAGTCACTTACCAGGTAAACATGTATTGTATACGCTATCAGGAAAAACAAAAATGGCTTTTTCCAAAAAACGGTGAGACAGAGGAAAATGGCAGTTGTTCTTTCGGCTGTGTCTCTGGTCTAACTAACCGGTGCTGAGTAAATTTCCGCTCGGAGCCAAACCAAGCGGAGCAGAAGTGAAAAAGTGGTTTTGCGCATATAGGCGGTAGCGTATACGCTTCACGTTTACCTGTCCACGGTTAAAGATATTGGCATAGAAGAAGAAAAGAAAATCCCTAAGAATGTTGAGCCAAATGTTTTTGGATGAGCAATAGTATAAAGTTTTAGCTGAGTAGAAGAGAGCTGAAAACTAGATATTGATTAGTGGATGGATGTGAGTGGTAGAGAAAGGGTGCAATAAACATTTCTGTACCTGAAAATACTAGAAAAAAATACTTATTGTGGTCATTAAGACGTCTATGTGCTTCCAGATTTAATGTTTAGTTGGGAGGGATTCCAGAGCTTCATAAAAAAAGAGAAGAGACACTGCAAGTGGGAGAAGAGCTAAAAAGACGTTAAGCATGGTTCAAGTTAGATTAAATGAGTTTACACTGGTGCTGGCATTATGTTGTCTAGGGGGAAGGTAGCTTCGGAGAAAGACTGAGAATGTATAAACATTAGCAATAATGTTTTTTTTACAATTGTTGTTATGGTTACAGGAATGCTGGGGTTGAAATCCTGTCTTAGTACGCTCGTTCTTAACATTTCAATAGCTAGTGTTGTAGAAATTCGTCAGTAAAATATGGACAGTTGCTGCACGGCCTCTCTTTTCTCTGTTGAACTACTAGGTCCACGTCATTATCAATGATGATATGCCAGTTGCAAAAATATCCCAGTTGTAGTCTGCCAAAAAATAACTGCAACTTAGCGGGGGATTTATTTTTCTCAAATGGATACAGGATTAGAGTTGTTCACTCAATGTACCATTTGACTGATCTGGATCGATCAAGGAAGGTTTGCCTTACTTCGGTAGTCTTTTGCATGTTGTAAAAAAACTTTCATTAGATTCTTATTGGATTTTAGTGAAGGTTGAAGAGTGATACTGATTGCCTGGCACATTAGGCCAGATTTGGCTAGGTGATCGGCTTCATCATTAACAGTGATTCCAGTGTGACTTGGAATCGAATTTAGTGTTATTTGCTTGTTGTTTCTTTGGTGGGCTAAGGCTAGGTAATCTATTGCTGTGATTAGGTGGGCATTTTCAGTGTTTTTTATTTTTTATTTTCAAGAGCCAGAATGTCTATTCTTGAATCTTTGTAGATTTTCATGTTTACTCCACGTAGACTGGCCGAGTGTTCTAGAGCTTTGGTAATCACCACTAGCTCGGTTTGTAGCGTGGAGGCGTGGTTTAAAAGCAACCATTTTTCTATGTAGGCTGATGGAGAGACGACTGTTGATACTACTACAGGAATATCACGAACAAGTGATCCATCAGTATAGTAGATGTTGGGTGCTGAAGTGTTGATGATTACATTTTGGCTGCTGCTGTAAGTTGTTCTGGCGTGCAGAGATCTTTGCTTGCTTCAGGAAGGATGGTGAAGTTGTAGTGGATGAGGACCGGAGTCAACGTGGTAGGGGTAATGTAGCCATCGTGTTTTAATTTGTCCTTTGACTTGAAGGCTTAATTTTGCATTTACAGACTCCTAGGTGTGTCCAGAAGTTTCTTTGCATGTGTCTTTGGCGGATGAATCTCCTCCGCCATAGAGAGGAGTCCATTAAATCTCTTGTTTGGAGTGCAGTGTCTGTGTCCTTTGATTGACTTGAATATGATACTGCAGTTTCTGATGTCGACCCTAGCTGAAAGGAAAATGAGGTTAGTTTGGGCACTTAACAAGCAGAGTCTGGACGACCTTGCAGAGCTGCTGATGAATCTCATGACATTGTTTTGTACTACTTCTAAGGATGCTTTTTGAGTTTCACTCAACGAGGAGAACGTAGGTGTTATATAGCCGATGTGAGATTCAATTGCCTGAATGTAAAATAGTCTTAGGAGGCTTTTTGATAATCCTTGTTTAAGAGAGGTCATTCGTTTCACGGCTGAGGGATGAATTTTTGTTCCCTCCATGAGGTAGGAAACTTCGTTGGCAGGTAATAGAGTTTTGTTAATGATTACTCTTATATACATGAAATGTTTCCCCAATTTCATGGGTTCACCCACGAGGGTGAAATTTTGAGGATCATATGTGTATTGGATGGCCATGGCTTTGGTCTTCTTTGTGTTAATATTTAGGCAGAGTTCTTTGTATTTAGGTTAGATCATGTCCAGTGCTCCTTGAGGGGGAGAGGTGGGGGGGGGGGGGGGGCTTTGCGTGAGTGTGCTTTCTGTGGGCAGATAATGCATATGCCTTCTGCTTATATAAAGATTTCTGCTCCGTTTGGGAGGTCCTGAGTGGCTAGACTCGGTATAAGTAGGTTGAAAAGTTAAGAGCTCAGTATGCCCTCCTGATGCAATCTGTTTTCCAGGGGGATGAACTTTGAATTTTCAATTGTAAGGTGACCCTAGCCTCTTGGTTATGTGTGTGATTCCGAGTCCATGCCAGTGGATGTCCTGTCAATCTTTTTTCCTAGACGTAGGATGGGGATTGCTGGGGGAGGTGGCTAGTTCGAAAGCTTTTTCCGTGCAGCTAATTAAAGCTATTGGTTGCAAGGTATTTGGCTCTTTGGTTTTTTGGATAGGTTTCGTGTCTTGTTGATTCCATTCCATATTATTGTTCTTGCAGTGTGTGCTCTGCTGATTAAGAGCAAGTACACTAACGTTGCGTGGCTTCCCATGTTCCTTAGCATACTGTAAGAGGCTAGGTCGGCTCCAGAGCTAGTGTCTTTTCTGTCTCTTGCGAAAGCTGTGTTGAGTATTTTCATGGTGTAGGGACTGTCGGGCTGTTACAGGCAGAGTCAATAATGTTGTTCCGGACTGGGAGCAGAATTATCTGCCTATTTATGGTTTGCGCAGGAAGAATTGTGCTTTTGTCTTGGTCAGCCCCCTATCTTTGCTAGAGATGTGTTTTTGTTGATTTTGTAGCACCGTGAGTACCATTTGTCTACCTTATCTGCCAGTGTTACCTGCGACTAATGTTTGGGGATTTCAACGAGTAGAGCATAAAGTTTATAGATTCTATGTCTTTTAAAGAGCTTTCTGATTCGTTTGAATCTTGCATTGATTTCCTTAATGCGGCTGTTGTGGTACCAGGCGTCCACATGCTTTGTTTCTGAATACTTTTTCTGAGGCATAGATATACAGGTGGAGGCATCTAGTTGTTTGTTAACATTCAGTGATAGGATGGAGATATCATTGTGAGGGTTCTATATATATCCACAAGCCCATTCCGCCATATATTGCTTGAATCTTGCCCAGTTTGCAAAGTCTGGGTTCCATCTTTTGGGGGTGGAGGAGGAGAGGAGTATTTCTCTAATTCGAGGTCAATTTATATGGGAAAGTGATCACTTGTTAGCAAAGGATGCAGTCACCATTTAGCAAGCATTGGATGGTGCTTGGCAGGAAGGTGAGGTTTAAATGACCGCCCTATATATGGGTTGCTTCTAACACATTGTTAAACAATGTTATGTCAGGATGTTTTTGCTGGAGGACGTGCAAGTGTCGGCATGTCTAGTTTGCTACCAATACTGAGTTCAGAATCAGATGGGCGTGTAAATCGCAGCAATGATTGTATCATTCTCAGAGATAGTGGCAAAAAGCCCCTCTGCAATCATGTTCTTGTTTAGAGTTTTGGAGACATTGCAGATTGCAGTGGCGTGAGGCGCTTAGAAGACTTTTGACAATGGGTCTTAGGATGCTGGGGAAGTCACTTAAGGAATTGGTGGTGATGGGTGTGTTGACTGTTGGTTAGGAAAATTGTAGTTGGATTTGCTCAAAGGGACTGGCAGGGATGGAAGGAGAGGTGAATGTTAGGCATGGTGGATTAGAAGTATCGGAGGTGGCTTGTTTTGACTTTGGAGGACGTTTTGGAGGAAGTTGAGGTTCTGGTACTAGTAAAGGACGTGGAGGAGAAGAAAGCTCAGGATTTGCATGTATGGTTGGAAAAGTGGTTAGTTTCAGGAGAATTGTGGTTGGTAGGAGGTTGGTGAGTTTGACATAGCTGCCGTGACTGCAGGTTGTGGTGGCGGTCTGCGCAGTGTAGGCCGGCAATGCGTCGGACTCTTGCCGGGCATCTCTTCTTCCAAGCATGGTGAGGTTCTCGTCACTTGGGTGACTGCAACTTTTTGTTGTTCAGCCTTGAACTTGGTGATGCAGTGGGCCGTGAGGTGCTGTCTGCTGCTGCAAACAGCACAGACCTACTGGCCTGTGCAGCGGCTCCTGTGATGTCAAAACTTTTGACACCTGAAGCATCTGAGTGCTCGGAGAGGTATTCCTCCGTGTGGAAGTTTCCCTAGGAATAGAAATAGATTTGTGGATGTCGTTGTCCCTTTTGCACTGCTTTTATCTTGGAGGATCTCCTTCCTGATTTCCCTTCGTTTGTCTTGGCTGAGAGAATGGAAGGGTGATTGAGCACTGGTTCGAGTGGTAGGTCTAGGTCATAATTTATGTTCATGGTCATCGACTTGTCTAAAGGGTTAAAATTTTGGACATTTTCCCACTGCACTTGGAAGTCAGTGGTTTCCATATCCGGGGCGTAGATGACGAGTTGTCCTTGGCGATTGGGCCTAACCGTCATCTTTAGCTGTGGATTCCTGGCCTGTATTGCGGCTATGGAAGCATAGGATGTCATATTTGGGCCAGAAGTATGCCTGAATCTGGCTGGCACGGTGGACGTGCAGTTGGTGATGTCTTATGGAGGTGGTTGCTGGGAAGGATTAACGGTTGTATCTTCATTGTCCTCTCCTACATTGTTCAAGTCGTTGGGGTTCTGGTCTGTGACTTCTTTGTTGTTCTCATATGATTCATGGATGTGTTCCATGGCTGGTTAGAGAGAGAAGGTGGGTTTTTTCTTATGACTCCGCAAGGTGAGGCATCGTGGATTCATGATCCTTCCCTTCTCCACTCTGCCATGAAGGGAGTCAGAATAGACGGTGAGTGACAAGCCCCTGGCTGCCATCGCAAACACACGATGGTAGCCCACCGCTGATCGTTGATATAGCAGTAACTTGTTTTTTTTTTACGTCTTAATAACACGAAAAAGTGTGCATAGCTAAAATTTTGCTAATTCGAACCTGCTTACACAGGTTGGAAACTCCACAGTCAAAGCACGGAATATTTAAGTTACTCTACAAAAAGATAAGAAAAAATTGGAACGATGACTGATATCATCATATAACTCTCTTAATGAAGATATACTCATTCCTTAATATTGTTTGAATTGTGCAGAAAAAAAGGCCCTTTGCGCGTTCACGTGCATGTGTGCGTGTATGTTCGTGTGCCCGTGTGTAACCGTGTGTTTTCGTTTGTATGTGTTTAAGGACTTCAACTAAAGTATTGATTTACTGTTTTTTTTCTTTTTTACTGCCTCATTTACATTATGCAATTGGTTGCCTAATCCCTTGGAGTAAGTAAGAATGTCTAATTAACTAAGGGTAGTAGGTTTAATTTTGTTTTTGGTTACAAGTTTTAGGACTGTACCAAATATCTTGTGTGATTTTAGACTGTTAAATAAGAATGGTCTCTCTCTCTCTCTCTCTCTCTCTCTCTCTCTCTCTCCTCTCTCTCTCTCTCTCTCTCTCTCTCTCTCTCTCTCTCTTATTTTATGATAAGCAATTCAAGTAGATATTCATGTGACCTATGTTAATTATCCTATCCCATTCTTCAAAATAATTCCGATAGCGTAATAAACTCCAAACTTGACATAAAAAAAACGAAGAGCACGGTAAAAAAAAGAGATATAGGAAAATCGAAAACACAATACTCAAATTGTAGAAAGTTGTTAATCCGTCGTAAAGTCAGTGACAAACTTAGCTGAAAATACTTTGAAGATAAAGCTTAAAAAGTCCTTTGGTTTCTTGTCTTGCAAATCTCGAATACTTTTAGCCCAATTCCGAAAATGGTGAACGCATGCAACTCAAGGAAAAAAGGGGACCCATTGTTTATGCATTTTCGGAACGACTTGCTGATAAGTGTCAGGGGGCCTCTGCTTTTCTCTGGGAAATGATGCAGCGATATTAAGTCGTTTGTTCTGAATCGGTTGGAACGGAGTTCTTTCGCCTCGTCCATTGCAGATAAGATCCGTATGCAAATTCCCTTCGGATGAGAATGCCATTGCCTCTGTTCCCAAATGCTACCCCTGATAAAATGCATATGCTCTTTAATAGAATAAATTGAGTTTAAAAAATGAGATATAGCAGGGAAGGAAAAACGCAAGATTTTTATTTCACCTAATTAAATTCATCAAGAGAGAGAGAGAGAGAGAGAGAGAGAGAGAGAGGAGAGAGAGAGAGAGAGAGAGAGAGAGAGAGAGAGAGTTGCTATCCAAAACACTTCTAAAGAAAATTTAATGTTCATAAAATTAAGATAAGCCAATAAACTTTTCTGATAGATATTGTTGGCTTCTTTGGATGTTTACATCTATTCCGTTTATTTCATCCAGATCAAATAGATGTTTATTGCGGCCGATTTCTACCTTTGATTTTCTTATTCAAATATGTGTCCATCTTCCTTTCGATATTGCATACGGCTTTTGATTTTCTTCTCCTTTTTTTCAGTTTAACTCCTTTTCCTGTCGCGATCCATTTCAGAGCTTCCTATCACGTTATATCGGTAACTACATCATCCCTATATCTACACCTTCCTCTAATTCCTTCTTAAGGTATTTGATCCAGTCTCCCTATCTTCCAGTATCTCCATGCGATTCTAAATCCTTAATCTTCATCTCATTTTCTTATCTTTTTTAATTGGATCTCCCTTTTAATACTCTTTTATGGCGTCTATTCATCTGAAATTGATATCAGCGTTCATGAATTGAACGTAAACTACAGAAGGCATCCTTCATTCTTCAACAATTGGATTCTTTTGTGAATTGCAGGTAACTTTTTAAAAGGTACTTTCTTTTGTGTGAATATCTCTCTCTCTCTCTCTCTCTCTCTCTCTCTCTCTATCTCTCTCTCTCTCTCTCTCTCTCTCTCTCTCTCTCTCTCTCTCTCTCTCTCTCTCTCTCTCTCTCTCTCTCTCTTTTGACAGTTGATTAATTCTTATTAACAGAAAAAGATTGGGAAAAGTCACCAGAGGAATCAACATGAGCAAATGTCTTCATATTGACATTACGTTAGAATATTAATAGAATTACTGATATTCAATATCTGGACAACGTTAAACCTTTTCGATGTTTATTCTCTCACATACATTTTCTTATTCAATGTTGGTCGGTCCCTTGTCTGCAGTGTTAAAAGGTTTTAAAAATAGGAAACACAATATAGTGTTCGCTGTGTTTTCCACTTTTGTTTTGTTATTTCACCTTCAGATTTCTTTTAAAATAATCATGTTTCTGAAGCGACACCCATTGGAGATTGAAAAGCAATGCAACCGAAGCTCTTCAGGATGTTGGGAAAAGATTCTTTTTCGAGAAATAAAATCATGAAAAAAATTAACATATTTTATCTTTAAAAAAAGGAGCAAAGGGTAGTCACGGTAGTCTTGGAATAATATTTTACCCTTGGAAACAAGAATATGTTTTTTGGAAATATAATCGGATGACGTTGACCTTAATTCAATTGTGCTTACGTACATGAAGTATAAACATATTTACAAACAGAAGGTATAACCAAATATAAACAGAGAAAGTTAATTATATAAAGAGACACAAGTGCAGACTGATAGCTGTAAGACAAACATTTACAGAGATGTAAAAAAGAAACTTGAATAGACTGAGAGAAAAAAAAAATAACCAAAGAGATGGGGAGGGATTAAAGACATACAGGAAAATGTAAATTGATAAAAAAAATAATGTAGATCATATTCCAAAGGTAATTCATATTTTAGCTATCACTGGTTAAACTTTTTAAGAAGAATAGGAACAGTCGAAATTGATCGATTCAAATTTCACATGTGGCCTTTTGAATTAAGTCAGGCCAGATATCTTTGAGATGACATTTATCAAACCTATACATAATTCTTTATAAAACTGTATCTTTGTCAGAGAAAAAAATATAAAGCAGAATTTTATGTAACATGAAATCTTATTTTTTTATCATTCTCTCCTTATAACTAGCCAGAAGCCACGTAAACAAAACTAATATATATATATATATATATATATATATATATATATATATATATATATATATATATATATATATATATATATATATATATATATATATATATATATTCACTCTTAGGTTATTACTTACATTTCCTCACTAAAATTAAAACTTATGATTCAACTTAATTAATGTAAATTAAACACTAATTAAAAAGTGTCGCTTTCCCGTCTGAAACAATAGAGTTTATCAAATATTTTCCCAACGTTATACTATATTTGTACGTACCTTTTGTTTTCCATATTTTACCTGTAATATATTTGTATAAAGGGTAAGACTTCTCCATTTAATTCTCATCTATTTCATATATGTCATTTAATTGGTTGGTTTTATATATATGGTACTATATGCGTTAAATCCTTAAATGAAAACTGGAAATTTAATGGGATGGGCTAGATACCCATATTCCAGTCTATTTTATTGATAATAATAATAATAATAATAATAATAATAATAATAATAATAATAATAATAATAATAATAATAATAATAATATTTTAATGTATACTCGAAGATTTTTATTAAAATACTGATAATAGTTTTTAATGATCTATATCCACATTACTACTTTCAGCTAATCAAATTAAAATATCCAACTCAGTAGGATAAAACTTTATTACATGAACCCTATAAAATATTATAATAATGTCCTTCTACTATCATCTCATAGATCCTGCTTTTTCCATCAGGGACATCTCTTTTTTATCAGGGAATGGGACAGTCCTTGTAGAGTGTCGGTTAAATGTATATGTTACCAAGTTATTCCTTAATATAATAAATTTACTGAGACTAACATTAGGTAGTAACTATAAAGCTATTTTGTTAAGCTGCGTTGTTACAGATCAGTAGATAAAAATTAGCCGAGTGTCCATAAAACTTTTTTTTATTTTTAAAATTGTTGTCCAAAGCTTGAATATTGACGATGAACAGATTCAAGTCAACACTGCAATCCTATAAAGAATCTCCAATTCATTTGTCGCTATTTTTCTTTTTTTTTCAGTTTACAAAGATATCACCTAGCACTAGCACACCATAATCTAATAACTCTGAATGTCACACGACATTTTATTGATCGATTCCTTTACAGTTTTATCCTCATGTATCTTAGTCAACTTATTTCTCTCTTTTATCATAAATTCAGTAATATTTATAAGTCTCTTTCTAACAAGAGCTGGATATAATGTACTTTTAAAAAACATTTAAGTCCTTTGTAAAAGGGGGCAGCTGGATTGCCATTTCTATTGGAATCGTATTAGAAAAGTAATTCTAGTTATATGACAAATAGAGAATAAGAAAGCGAATGGAGAGTGGTATCCAGATAAATCGGTCATTGAAAAGTTTATAAAGACTAAGAAGGAGACAGAGAAAGTGACTTCTTATGTAATTTATATACAAAACTTCATGAGTATCAAAAAAAAAAAAAAAAAAAAAATTCACGATTATGTTCTCTGGCCTACAAAATAAAAACACCTTTTTTTGTTAAAGGAAATAAAAAAAAAAAAAAAAAAAAAAACATACCCAATTCACCAACCCTACGCTTTCTTATTTTCTCCAGGACCGAACTACGCAATGACTTTTAGATGATCACCCCGTTAGTTCGTACATGTCAAATACTTCTAAGAACGTAAATTTCAGTCAATATTTTAACAAACTACTGCATATCCCTTCATT
>NC_090737.1:91511393-91516393 GCF_036898095.1 Palaemon carinicauda | reverse complement strand
TGAAGGCATGACTTTCAGCGTTAATTGCATATATAAATTAGTATTAAAAGGAAGATGGTACTGGTTGTGGAGATCTAAATGTAGTGAATGGTCAACCTAGTGAAAAAATCGTTATCAATATTCATGAATAACTAATTCAACGAGGAAGCCATATATTAGTATCTCAATCTTGAATAAGAAAATTAGTGCTCTTTAATTTCTTGTCTAACAGATCAAGATGATATTAGGCAGATGAAGACCAGAAAGAAGAATATTACTCGAATCAAAGTAAAATCAAATAATTAGAACAGTTCAAGAAAATAAATCGAGCACCGTAAAAAGTTGAAATGTTTTCTTAACTGACGAATCTGTTTCTCAAAATTAAATTTACTATCAAGAATTACACATAAAATTCTAAAACAAGCATATTGAGGTAAAGAAATAGTTTCAAAATTACTAGTATGTTAAAGATTTTCTGTCCTCGACTTACTTAAAATCACAATTCGAGCTTTGACTAGATTCAACTTTATGCCCCATAATTTGCCGTATATATTAATTTTAGCTAGATCGCCATTAAGGGATAGAATTGATTAAAAAAGAGTGGCATCATCTACATATTCAGGGGTCTCTTTTTTCTAGGTCAAATCAAATATCATGTGTACATAGTAAGAAAAGTAATGGGCCAAGAACACTACCCTGAGGAACACCATATATTACATTCCTACACACCATCTGGTATCCACGAACAACTCTTTGTATTATGTTACTGAAAAATTCACCCACTCCCAACCCTTTGAGTTTAAAAACAAGGGCCAGAGGATTAATATCATCAAAGAAAGAAATAAAATCACGTCCAATCATATGAACATTCTATCCACAATCAATTTACAACATTGCAGATTGTAAAAAGCACCTCACTGGCTCCAATGCATTTATGAAAATCAAATTTCAAACAAGGTAACAGCATAACTATTCATATGTTTACCCAAAAGACGTTCAAAAACTTTAGATACTATATGTGTTATGGTAAATGGGTAGTAATCAGATGGGCTAGAGTTACCAGAAAAACATTCACTTAATAGCGTAACATTAACAAATATCCAACAGGAGCTAAGAGAACCTCTTCTTGTTAAGTTGCAGAAAATAACAGGAAACTTACGGACTAAGAAATCAGCAATCTTATTGAAAAAATAAAGAGATATACGATTTGAGTCTACACCTCCATAAACATCAAGGTTCACAGGACTGAAAAGTTGAACTAATCAGTTTACCCTCAGAAAAAAAAAGAAAAATTAGGAAATTTTTCATTACTCTGCTTATTGTGAAACACACCAACCAGAAAAGTTCTCTTTTATTATTCACAGTGTGTGATAGAACCATCTGGTTTAAGTAAAGGAGGAACTAACACTACATCAAAGAGTGCAGATTTAAACGTAGCTTATTGCATATGTTCTTTGGCTGTACCAGAAACGGTTACTTTTACGGTTTAATTGTATTAATTTTCAGTTGATGCACAGTTTCTCTAAGCAACAGCACTTAGCTGAGTATAGTTATCCTAAATCAAATCTGATCTCTGACGCTTCCAAATATAATAGGTCACATACTTATATAAATAACCACATCTACTATCATCAGTGAATCTGCTTGTCTGCTAGATGGTATGTAAGTACTTGAGAAAGGATACTCTTATCAATTATGTTGACTAGTTTCTAATCAAATTAAAAAATACAAAAGGATTAAAACTTTTCTACAATTGTGACAAATCTAAATTCAAAAGATTACTTAAAAGGCCATGTCATTCTTATTGAGATTTTATATATAGCTTATATGAGTAAAGAACATCAGGGACAGGTCGCTTGGTTTTAATTACTGAGGAAATTAAGGCATGATGAGAGGCTCCCATTGGAGATCTAACCTTACTTGATATAACGTCATAGAAGTCAGTGTATATTAGGTCAAAACAGTTACCAGATCTTTGAGTAGCTTCACTTATGATTTAATCACAACCCTAATCAGAGGTAATATGAAGAACTTTTAAGCCAAGACAATCAATAAGGAAAGGAGAATTTAACCACAACTTTTGTTGAGCATTGAAATCACAAGAGAGAAAAATAAGTTTCTTGGGCATAATTTTTCTCTCAGGTTTTTCTCATAAAACGGTAACACACTCGCTTGTTGATAAATATGTGTATCTTTTTTTTTTTTTTTTTTTTGTCCATAGGGCTAGATTTTTCAAGGGAAAGTCCTGTTAATTTACTTTGCTGTTCCATTTATTCATTTTTTTTCGACAGCAGTTTCACCCTTTAATAAGATAGGAGATTCAACCAATCAAGAGCTCTAAGACCATAACAGTTACTGGGAGGAGTAGCGTGGGGCGCCATTAGGTCATATTAATTGATGTGGTGCTGAGAGATAAGGATGGGGCTGAACCGTAATAAGATGCAAGGAATATAAACTGATGGAGAAAGTTGACTCAAGTGACCGACCCTTCTATACAATGGGGCAAACTAGACGTAAAAGGCAGAATAATTTCCAGCCCATAATTATTGTCTTTCATCAGTGCATCCCCAAATTGATTTAATAACAAACTGAAAGTAAAAGAAATCTAAGGCATCTTAAACAACCTATTTATAAATTTAGAAATATTTTGCACGGAACGTCATGAAAATACTACTGAAAACATATGGATGCCCAGTGAAGTTTCAAAATTCAAGTTATAATTCTATAGATTTTGCATTAGAGATAACCTGGGTTCTCAATAAGGTCCCACAGCAGCAAATCATAGGACTCCAGAATAGGTTTTGGAGTTGTGCTGAAAAATATCTACTTACTGAATGGGAGGACATAGTCCAATGGGACTTGAACATTCCACATAGATCGTTGCTGTCTTATGCATACTGATTTGACAATAACAAATATCCTTCAAGTTCTTTCTTGGGTGGATTAGCTGTGTCCATAGTGGCTTATATGGATGAGCATAAACTCCCCTTCAAAGTCTTTTATTGATTTAAACTGATCTCAGAAGACTTTTTTTTCTGTGTATATATGTAGAATTGTTGTTGTAAATCATTTATAAGAGATGACTGTGTTTTCTTTGTTAATGGTAGCTCTGTTTTGAGGATCGTCTTGGTGTGGTTGGAAATTCAGTGTTTTGACTAGCTGTTAAACTACCAATGTAACTGATATTAATGGCAAGACTTGTTAGTTCATGCAATACACATTACCTTAACCCTAAAGGAAAGGTCTCCTTTATGTTTATGTAAGATCCAAATGTTAGTGTATTAGGTAAGAAATATTTTATCTGATATATATGCACAGACACACACAGACACATACACACACATACACACACACACAAACACACACACACACACACACATATATATATATATATATATATTTGTTTATATATATATATATATATATATATATATATTTCAAATAAGCCATATATATTAATACATTAAAGTCTGGATTCTCTTAACGACCTCGGGATCAGAGCCCCAGGCGGAACCGCCCAAAGACTATGATATCGGACCGGCGGGGATTTGAACCCTCGTCCAGGATATCTGTATGCCAGTGACCATACCACTCAGCCACGAAGAAAGATAAAAGTCAATGACAATTCTTCTATACATATACCCGTCAAATTCTGGTTTTCTGTACTTAAAATTGAAATCAACCCATCTTCACTATCGTGGCTAATTGGTAGGTTTGGGACTTGGCATTCGATTAATGATAAATTTTTGCACATTTAAACGTGTTTCTTTCATATTTCAAATCCCCGCCGGTCGATATCATAGTCTTTGGGTGGTTCCGCCTGGGCTCTGATCCCGAGGTCGTTAAGAGAATCCAGACTTTAATGTATTATTATATATGGCTTATTTGAAATATGAAAGAAACACGTTTAAATGTGCAAAAATTTATCATTATCGAATGCGAAGCTCCCAAACCTACCAATTAGCTACGATGGTGAAGATGGGATGATTTCAATTCTAAGTACAGAAAACTCTGAATTTGACGGGTATATGTATAGAAGAATTGTCATTGACTGTTATCTTTCTTTGTGGCTGAGTGGTATGGTCACTGGCATACAGATATCCTGGACGAGGGTTCAAATCCCCGCCGGTCCGATATCATAGTCTTTGGGCGGTTCCGCCTGGGGCTCTGATCCCGAGGTCGTTAAGAAAATCCAGACTTTAATTTATTAATATATATGGCTTATTTGAAATATGAAAGAAACACGTTTAAATGTGCAAAAATTTATCATATATATATATATATATATACATGTACATATACATATATATAGATATATTATATATATATATATATATATGTATATGTATATATATATATATATATATACATATATATATATAGATATATATATATATATATATATATAGATTGATAAATATGTATGTACGTATATATATATATATATATATTCTATATATGTATACATATATGTGTATATATATAAATATATATATATATATATATATATACATATATATATATATATATATATAGAAATACTGTATATATATATAATATATATATATAATAGTTCTTTTTCACAAGGTTAATGACTAAGTACACAGAGGAGAATGCTAATTTCCTTCTAGATTCCGTGTCAAAATAAAAGTTAACTTCATATTTTTTTCTCCGACAAAGGAAATTTTTTTTATAAAGAAATATCTTTAGTTTCAATAAATGTTATCCAAAATATTTTTGGCCTGACTTACTTTTAAAGGTCACATTTGAATTATCTGTCATAAGTTTCTCCTGTTCTTATTCTTCTTAAAGAATGTAACCACTGATCGCTAAAATAAGAATAAACCTTTGGAATATGATCTACATTTTTCTTTAATCGGTGTTCATTCTCCTGCATGTTTTCATCCCTCTCCCTCTCTTTGGTTATTTCCTCTTTTTTTTTGCCTTTGTCCTCTCAGCCTATTACAGATTATCTGTAACGTTTAACTCTACTTTTTTACCTGTCTATAAATCTTTGCCTT
>NC_090737.1:91486393-91503893 GCF_036898095.1 Palaemon carinicauda | reverse complement strand
AGGGAGGGGCATCCTCCCCAAAAGAGCCCACTAGCTCTCGTGTTTAGTTGGAGCGAAAGAGGAACAGCATAAAGTCCCGATGACTGGAAGGGATTGGGAAGGAGTTGGGAAAGGTTCAGTTAACCCTGGATAGGTAAACGTCTAAACCGATAACGTAACAGGTAAACGTGTAGCGTATACGCTACCACTTGTTTCAACTTCACTTGGTAGTTCCAGTAATGCATTTCTTTTTCTTTTATGAATTTGTTTATGCATATAATTCTAGCTATCTACGACTAGGATATACTCAATAAACAACATGGGAGTAACTTGATGTTTTTTCAATTAACTGAGACCTGTAAATGTTGTTGATATTGAGAGACTACCACTCTCAGGGCCCTGGGAGCCATTGCGCTTGCTACTTGATAAAACCAGCCTATTGGTAGTTTTTAGGAGTCGTTGAGGTATATTCAGTTAAAAAATTAACCTCTTAGGCTGAAAACAGAAAAATCTGGAAAGAAAAGAAAAAGGGGGAAATTTTTAGTAACGTAAAAAAAGTTACGAGAAAAAAATATTTTTTTCAAATATAAATTATAAATTGAGACTACTGAAAATTGTATACATAAAATTTTAATAATAGATAAATAAGATGGTATATGAAAATCCTGAAATAAAGAAAGTTAACTATTCTTTAAGAAAATTTCAAAAAAATAACTAGTGCCGATAATGAAATTTCCTCTTTTTTATTTACACTATTCGAGTCTATGTGACTTATAATATCCGAAAATTATTGCTAGAATTGTTCTGGGCTGCATTCAGTGCATTTTCAGTGGAAAGATGAACCTCCTAGGCTAAAAACTGAAAAATCTGGAAAGAAAAGAAAAAGGAGGAAATTAAACTATAGATGGTGATCCTACATCCAATATGCCATTAGCATCATGTTCTCAAATCATCTTTCAACGTTCACTATAAATGTCAAAACACTATTCACAGAAATAAATTAGTATAATCAATATTGTAAAACTTATGAAAATCAATCACAGTCACTTACCAGGTAAACATGTAGTGTATACGCTACCAGGAAAAACAGAGATGGCGATTTCCAAAAAAACGGTGAGACAGAGGAAAATGGCAGTTGTTCTTTCGGCTGTGTCTCTGGTCTAACTAACCAGTGCTAAGTAAATTTCCGCTTAGAAGCCAAACCAAGCGGTGCAGAAGTGAAAAATTGGTTTTGCGCATATAGGCGGTAGCATATACGCTTCACGTTTACCTGTCCACGGTTGAAGATATTGGCATAGAAGAAGAAAAAAAAATCCCTGAGTATGTTGAGCCTAAGTTTTTAGGATGAGCAATAGTATAAAGTTTCAGCTGAGAAGAAGAGAGCTGAAAATAAGATATTGATTAGTGGATGGATGTGACTGGTAGAGAAAGGTTGCAATAAACATTCTTGTACCTGAAATACTTGAAAAAAAAATTTATTGTGGTCATTAAGACGTCTACGTGCTTCCAGATTTAATGTTTATTTGGGAGGGATTCCAGAGCTTCATAAAAAAAAGAGAAGAGACTGCAAGTGGGAGAAGAGCTAAAAAGACGTTAAGCATGGTTTTAATTAGATTAATTGAGTTTTGACTGGTGCTGGCATTATGTTGTCTAAGGGGAAGTAGCTTCGGAGAAAGGCTGAGAAAGTATAAACATTAGCAATAATGTGTTTTACAATTGTTGTTGCGGTTACCAGAATGTTGGGGTTGAAATCGTGTCTTAGTAGGCTCATTCTTAACAATTCAATAGGTAGTGTTTTAGAAGTTCGTCAGTAAAATACGGACAGTTGCTGCACGGTCTCTCTTTTCTCTGTTGTACTGCTGGGTCCACGTCATTATCAATGATGATATGCCAGTTGCACAAATATCCCAGTTGCAGTCTGCAAAAAATAACTGCAACTTAGCGTGGAATTTATTTTTGTCAAATGGATACAGGATTAGAGTTGTTCACTCAATGTACCATTTGACTGAGCTGGATCGATCAAGGAAGGTTTGCCTTACTTCGCTAGTCTTTTGCATGTTGCAAAAAACTTTCATTTGATTCTTATTGGCTTTTAGTGAAGGTTGAAGAGTGATACTGATTGCCTGGTATATTAGGCCAGATTTGGCTAGGTGATCGGCCTCGTCATTGACAGTGATTCCAGTGCGACTTGGGATCTAATTTAGGGTTATTTGCTTGTTTCTTTTGTGGGCTAAGGCTAGGTAATCTATTGCTGTGATTAGGTGGGCATTTTCAGTGGGTTCTTTTTATTAATTTTTTTTTTTTGGAGAGCCGGAATGTCTATTCTTGAATCTTTGTAGATTTTCATGTTTCCTCCACGTAGACTTGCCGAGTGTTCTGGAGCTTTGGTAATCACCACTAGCTCGGTTTGTAGCGTGGAGGCGTGGTTTAAAAGCAACCAGTTCTCTATGTAGGCTGATGGAGAGACGACTGTTGATACTACTACAGGAATATCAGTATAGTAGATGTTGGGTGCTGAAGTGTTGATGATTAAATTTTGGCTGCTGCTGTAAGTTGTTCTGGCGTGCAGAGATCTTTGCTTGCTGCAGGAAGGATGGTGAAGTTGTACTGGATGGGGACCGGAGTCAACTTGGCAGGGGTGATCTAGCTATCGTGTTTTAGTTTGCCCTTTGACTTGTAGGCTTAATTTTGCATTTACATACTCTTAAGTGTATCCAGTAGTTTCTTTGCGTGGGTCTTTGTTGGATGAATCTCCTCCATCAAAGAGAGGATTTCTTTATATCTCTTGTTTGGAGTGCAGTCTCTGTGTCCTTTGATTGACTTGAATATGATACTGCAGTTTCTGATGTCAACCATAGCTGAAAGGAAAATTAGGTTACATTTGGCACTTAACAAGCAGATTCTGGACTACCTTGCAGAGCCACTGATGAATCTCATGACATTGTTTTGTAGCAATTCTAAGGAGGCTTTTTGAGTTTCACTCAACGAGGAGAACGTAGGTGTTATATAGCCGATGTGAGATTCAATTGCCTGAATGTAAAACAGTCTTAGGAGGCTTTTTGATAATCCTTGTTTAAGAGGTCATTCGTTTCATGGCTGAGGGGTGAATTTTTGTTCCCTCCATGAGGTAGGAAACTTCATTGGCAGGTAAAAGAGTTTTGTTAATGATTACTCTTATATACATGAAATGTTTCCCCAATTTTATGGGTTCACACACGAGGGTGAAATTTTAGGGATCTTGTGTGTATTTGATGGCCATAGCTTTGGTCTTTTTTGTGTTAATATTTAGGCAAAGGTCTTTTCATTTAGGCTAGATCATGTCCAATGCTCCTTCGAGGGGGGGGGGGGGGGGGTTGCGTAAGTGTGCTTTCTTTGGGCAGATAATGCATATGTCTTCTGCTTATATGAAGACTTCTGCTCCGTTTGGGAGGTCCCGAGTGGCTAGATTCTGCATAAGAAGGTTGAAAAGGTAAGAGTTTAGTATGCCCTCCTGATGCATTCTGTTTTCCAGGGTGATGAACTTTGAATTTATAATTGTAAGGTGACTCTAGCCTCTTGGTTATGTGTGTAATTCCGAGTCCATGCCAGTAGATGTCCTGTCAATCTTTTTTCCTAGACGTAAGACGAGGATTGCTGGGGAGCTGGCTAGTTCGAAAGCCTTCTCGAGGTCGAGCAAGATGACAAAGGCTTTTTTGTTGTTGATTGTTGAGAGAACATCGGTTATACATTCTTGGGTAGGTTATGCCTTGTTCGTAGGTATTAAGACGAGGATGTAGTTGGCCTATTTTCCATTAAAATCTGCTGAGTACCATTCGCTCAGTGACTTTTTCCGTGCAGATAATTAAAGCTATTGGTTGGAAGGTATTTGGCTCTTTAGTGTTTTGGATGAGTTTCGTGTCTTGTTGATTCCATATTATTGGTCTTGCAGTGTGTGCTCTGTTGATTAAGAGCAAGTACACTAACTTTGCGTGGCTTCCCATGTTCCTTTGCATACTGTAAGAGACTAGGTTGGCTCCAGAGCTAGTGTCTTTTCTGTTTTTGTTGATTTTGTAGCACCCTGAGTACCATTTGTCTACCTTAACTTCCAGTGTTACCTGTGGGTGATGTTTGGTGATTTCAACGAGTAGAGCATAAAGTTTATAGGTTCTATGTCTTCTAAAGAGCTTTCTGATTCATTTGAATCTTGCATTGATTTCCTTAATGCGGCTGTTGTGGTACCAGGCGTCCACATGCTTTGTTTCTGAATACTTTTTCTGAGGCTTAGATATACAGGTAGAGGCATCTAGTTGTTTTTTAAAATTCAGTGATAGGATGGAGATGTCATTGTGAGGGCTTTATATATATCCACTAGCCCATTCCGGCATAGACTGCTTGAATCTTGCCCAGTTTGCAAAGTCTGGGTTCCATCTTTTGGGGGTGGAGGAGGAGAGGAGTATTTCTCTAATTCGAGGTCAATTTATATGGGAAAGTGATCACTTGTTAGCAAAGGATGCAGTCACCATTTAGCAAGCATTGGATGGTGCTTGGCAGGAAGGTGAGGTTTAAACGACCGCCCCCTATATGGGTTGCTTCTAACACATTGTTAAAAAACGTTATGTCCGGATGTTTTTGCTGGAGGGCGTGCCAGTGTCGTCATGTCTAGTTTGTTACCAATACTGAGTTCAGAATCGGATGGGCGTTGAAATCGCACCAATGATTGTATCATTCTCAGAGATAGTGGCAAAAAGTCCCTCTGCAATCATGCTCTTGTTTGGAGTTTTGCAGACATTGCGGATTGCAAGGGCGTGAGGAGCTTAGAAGACTTTTGACAATGGGTCTTAGGATGCTGGGGAAGTCACTTAAGGAATTGGTGGTGATGGGTGTGTGGACTGTTGGTTAGGAGAATTGTAGTTGGATTTGCTCAAAGGGACTGGCATGGATGGAAGGAGAGGTGAATGTTAGTCATGGTGGATTAGAAGTATCGGAGGTGGCTTGTTTTGACTTTGATGACGTTTTGGAGGAAGTTGAGGTTCTGGTACTAGTAAAGGATGTGGAGGAGAGGAAAGCACAGGATTTGCTTGTATGGTTGGAGAAGTATTAGGTTGGGAGGTGTGGTTAGTTTCAGGAGAGGTGTGGTTGGTAGGAGGTTGGTAAGTTTGACATAGCTGCCGTGACAGCAGGTTGTGGTGGCGGTCTGCGCTGTGAAGGCCGGCAATGCGTTGGACTCTTGCCGGGCATCTCTTCTTCCAAGCATGGTGAGGTTTTCGTCACTTGGGTGACTGCGACTTTTTGTTGTTCAGCCTTGAACTTGGTGATGCAGTGGGCCGTGATGTGCTGTCTGCTGCTGCAAACTGCACAGACCTACTGGCCTGTGCAGCGGCTCCTGTGATGTCTGAACTTTTGACATCTGAAGCATCTGAGTGCTCTGAGAGGTATTCCTCCGTGTGGAAGTTTCCCTAGGAATAGAAATAGATTTTTGGATGTCGTTGTCCCTTTTGCACTGCTTTTATCTTGGAGGATCTCCTTCCTGATTTCCCTTCGTTTGTCTTGGCTGGAGAATGGAAGGGTGATTGAGCACTGGTTCGAGTGGTAGGTCTATGTCATAATATATGTTTATGGTCATCGACTTGTCTAAAGGGTTGAAATTTTGGACATTCTTCCAATGCACTCGGAAGTCCGTGGTTTCCATATCCGGGGCGTAGATGACGAGTTGTCCTCGGCGATTATGCCTAACCGTCATCTTTAGCTGTGAATTCCTGGCCTGTATTGCGGCTATGGAAGCATAGGAGGTCGTATTTGGGCCAAAAGTATGCCTGAATATGGTTGTCACGGTGGACGTGCAGTTGGTGAGGTCTTGTGGAGGTGGTTGCTGGGAAGGATTAACGGTTGTATCTTCATTGTCCTCTCCTACATTGTTCAAGTCGTTGGGGTTCTGGTCTGTGAATTCTTTGTTGTTCTCATATGAATCATGGATGTGTTCTATGGCTGGTTAGATAGAGAAGGTGGATTTTTTCTTATGACTCCGCAAGGTGAGGCATCGTGGATTCATGATCCTTCCCTTCTCCACTCTACCATGAAGGGAGCCAGAATGGACGGTGAGGGACAAGCCCCTGGCTGCCATCGCAAACACACGATGGTAGCCCCAAGCTGATCGTTGAGATAGCAGTAACTTGTTTTTTTTTACATCTCAATAACACGAAAAAGTGTGCATAGCTCAAATTTTGCTAATTCGAACCTGCTTACACAGGTTGGAAACTCCACGGTCAAAGCACTGAATATTTAAGTTACTCTACAAAAAGATAAGAAAAAAGTGGAACGATGACTGATATCATCATGTAACTCTCTTAATGAAGATATACTCATTCCTCAATATTGTTTGAATTATGCAGATAAAAAGGCCCTTTGCGCATTCACGTGCATGTGTGAGTGTGTATGTTCGAGTGCACGTGTGTGACCGTGTGTTTTCGTTTGTATGTGTTTGAAGACTTCAACTAAAGGATTGATTTACTGTTTTTTTTTTTTTTTTTTTTTTTTTTTAGTGCCTCATTTACATTATGCATTTTTTTGCCTAATCCTTTGGAGTAAGTAAGAAAGTTCAATTAACTGAGGGTAGTATGTTTAATTTTGTTTTTGGTTAGAACTTTCAGGACTGTACCAAATATCTTGTGTGATTTTAGACTGTTAAATAAGAATGGTCTCTCTCTCTCTCTCTCTCTCTCTCTCTCTCTCTCTCTCTCTCTCTCTCTCTCTCTCTCTCTCTCTCATCTCTCTCTCTCTCTCTCTCTCTCTCGTATTTTATGATAAGCTATTCAAGTAAATATTTAGGTGAAATATGTTAATTATCCTATCCCATACTTCAAAATAATTCCGATAGCGTAATACACTCCCAACTTGACATAAAAAAACAAAGAACAAGGTAAAAAAAAAAGATATATAGGAAAGTCGAAAACACAATACTTTAAATTGTAGAAAGTTGTTAATCCGTCGTAAAGTCAGTGACAAACTTAGCTGAAAATACTTTGAAGATAAAGCTTAAAAAGTCCTTTGGTTTCTTGTCTTGCAAATCTCGAATACTTTTAGCCCAATTCCAAAGATGGTGAACGTATGCAACTCAAGGAAAAAAGGGGACCCATTGTTTATGCATTTTCGGAACGCCTTGCTGATAAGTGTCTGGGGGGCCTCTGCTTTTCTCTGGGGAATGATGCAGCGATATTAAGTCGTTTGTTTTGAATCGGTTGGAACAGAGTTCTTTCGCCTCGTCCATTGAAGATAAGATACGTATGCAAATTCCCTTCGGATGAGAATGCCGTTGCCGCTGTTCCCAAATGCCGCCCCTGATGAAATGCATATGCTCTTTAATAGAATAAATTGAGTTGAAAAAATTAGATATAGCAGGGAAGGAGAAACGCAAGATTTTTATTTCACATAATTAAATTCATCGAGAGAGAGAGAGAGAGAGAGAGAGAGAGAGAGAGAGAGAGAGAGAGAGAGAGAGAGAGAGAGAGAGAGAGAGAGAGAGAGAGAGTTGCTATTCAAAACACTTCTAAAGAAAAATTATTGTTCATCAGAATTAAAATGAGCCAATAAACCTTTCTGATAGATATTGTTGGCTTCTTTGCATGTTTACATCTATTCCGGTTATTTCATCCAGATCAACTAGATGTTTATTGCGGCCTATTTTCACCTTTGATTTTCTTATTCAAATATGTGTCCATCTTCCTTTCAATATTGCATACGGCTTTTGATTTTCTTCTCCTTTTTTCAGTTTAACTCCTTTTCCTGTCGTGATTCATTTCATAGCTTCCTATCACGTTATATCGGTAACTACATCATCCCTATATCTACACCTTCCTCTAATTCCTTCTTAAGGTATTTGATCCAGTCTCCCTATCTTCCAGTATCTCCATGCGATTCTAAATCCTTAATCTTCATCTCATTTTCTTATCCTTTTGTAGTCGGATCTCCCTTTTAATACTCTTTTATGGAGTCTATTTATCTGAAATTGATATCAGCGTTCATGAATTGAACGTAAACTACAGAAACCATCCTTCATTCTTCAACAATTGGATTCTTTTGTGAATTGCAAGTAACTTTTAAAAGGTACTTTCTTCTGTGTGAATATCTCTCTCTCTCTCTCTCTCTCTCTCTCTCTCTCTCTCTCCTCTCTCTCTCTCTCTCTCTCTCTCTCTCTCTCTCTCTCTCTCTCCAACGATAGTTGACTAATTCTCATTAACAGAAAAAGATTGGGAAAAGTCACCAGAGGAATCAACATGAGCAAATGTCTTCATCTTAACATTACGTTAGAATATTAATAGAATTACTAATATTCAATATCTGGACAACGTTAAACCTTTTCGATGTTTATTCTCTCACATACATTTTCTTATTCAATGTTGGTCGGTCCTTTCTCTGCAGTGTTAAAAAGGTTTTAAAAATAACAAATACTATAGTGTTCGCTGTGTTTTCCACTTTTGTTTTGTTATTTCACCTTCAAATTTCTTTTAAAATAATCATGCTTCTGAAGCGACACCCAATGGAGATTGAAAAGCAATGCCACCGATGCTCTTCAGGATGTTGGGAAAAGATTCTTTTTCGAGAAATAAAATCATGAAAAAAATTCACATAATTTATTTTTATAAAAGGAGCAAAGGGTAGTCACGGTAGTCTTGGAATAATATTTTACCCTCAGATACAAGAATATGTTTTTTTGGAAATATAATTGGATGAGGTTGGCCTTAATTCACTTGCGCTTACTTACATTAAGTACAAACATATTTACAAACAGAAGGTATAATCAAATATAAACAGAGAAAGTTAATTATATAAAGAGACATAAGTGCATATTGATAGCTGTAAGACATACATTTACAGAGAGGTAAAAAAGAAACTTAAATGCATACAGATAAAATTTAATAGACTGAGAGAAAAAAAAAACATAACCAAAGAGATGGGGAGGGATTAAAGACATAAATGAAAATGTAAATTGATAAAAAATATAATGTAGATCATATTCCAAAGGTTATTCTTATTTTAGCGATCACTGGTTACACTTTTTAAGAAGAATAGGAACAGTCGAAATTGATCGATTCAAATTTGACATGTGGCCTTTTGAAGTAAGTTAGGCCAGATATCTTTGAGATGACATTTATGAAACCTATACATAATTCTTTATAAAAATGTATCTTTGTCAGAGAAAAAATATAAAGCAGACTTTTATGTAACATGAAATCTTATTTTTTTTTATTATTCTCTCCTAATAACTAGTCAGAAGCCACGTAAGTAAAACTAATATATATATATATATATATATATATATATATATATATATATATATATATATATATATATATATATATATATGTATATATATATATATATATATATATAAATAAATATATATATAATATATATATATATATATATATATATATGTATATATATATATATATATATATATATATATATATATATATATATATATATATAAATATACATATATATATATATATATATATATATATATATATATATATATATATATATGTATATATATATATATATATATATATATATATATATATATATATATTCATATATATATATATATATATATATATATATATATATATATATTTACATATTCATATATATATATATATATATATATATATATATATATATATATATATATATATATATATATATATATATATATATATATATAATGCATATATTCACTCTTATCTTATTGCTTACATTTCCTCACTGAAATTAAAACTTATGATTCAACTTAATTATTGTAAATTAAACACTAATTAATAAGTGTCGCTCTTCCGTCTGAATAAATAGAGTTTATCAAATATTTTCCCAACATTATACTATATTTGTCCGTACCTTTTGTTTTCCATAATATACCTGTAATGTATCTGTATAAAGGTTAAGACTTTTCCATTTAATTCTTATCTATTTCATATATGTCATTTAATTGGTTGGTTTTATATTTGTGGTACTATATGCGTTGAATCCTTAAATGAAAACTGCAAATTTAATGGGATGGGCTAGATACCCATATTCCAGTCTATTTTATTGATTATAATAATGATAATAATAAAGATTATAATAATACTTATAGTAATGATAATAATAATAATAATAATAATAATAATAATAATAATAATAATAATAATAATGATAATAATAATAATAATAATAATAATAATAATAATAATAATAATAATAATAATAATATTTTAAAGTATACTCTAAGATTTTTATTACAATACTGATAATAGTTTTTAATCATCTATCACCACATTACTACTTTCAGCTAATCAAATTAAAATATCCAACTCAGTAGGATAAAACTTTATTACATGAACCCTATAAAATATTATAATTATGTCCTTCTACTATCATCTCATAGATCCTGCTTTTTCCATCAGGGACATCTTTTTTTATCAGGGAATGAGACAGTACTTGGAGAGTCATGTGTCAGTTAAATGTAGATGTTACCAAGTTATTCCTTCATATAATAAAGTTATTGTGACTAACATTAGGTGGTAACTATAAAGCTATTTTGTTAAGCTGCGTTATTACAGATCAGTAGATAAAAATTAGCCGAGTGTCCAAAAAACATTTTTTTATTTTTAAAATTGTTGTCCAAAGCTTGAATATTGACGATAAACAAATTCAAGTCAACACTGCAATCCTATAATGAATCTCCCATTCATTTGTCGTTATTTTTTTTTTTCAGTTTACAAAGATATCACTTGGCACTCGCACACCATAATCTAATAACTCTGAAGGTCAGACGACATTTTATTGATCGATTCTTTTGCAGTTTTATCCTCATGTATCTTAGTCAACTTATTTTTCTCTTTTGTCATAATTTCTGTGATATTTATAAGCCTCTTTCTAACAAGAGCTGGATATAAGGAATATAATGTACTTTTAAAAACATTTAATTATGCCATTAAATCCTTTGTAAAAAGGGGGGCAGCTAGATTGCAATTCCTATTGGAATCGAATTAGAAAAGTAATTCTGGTTATATGCCAAATAGAGAATAAGAAAACGAATGAAGAGTGGTAATCAGTCAATCAGCCATTGGAAAGTTTATAAAGACTGGGGAGACAGAGAAAGTGACTTCTTAAGTAATTTATATACATAACTTAATGAGTATCCTAAAAAAAAAAAAATCACAATTATGTTCTCTGGCTTACAAAATAAAAACACCTTTAAAAAAAAACAAAAAAAAATATACCCATTTCACTAACCCTACACTTTTTTTCTCCTGTACCGAACTATGCAATGACTTTTAGATGATCACGTTAGTTCGTACATGTCAAATACTTCTAAGAACGTAAATTTCAGTCAATATTTTAACAAACTACTGTATATCCCTTCATATAACACTGATCAACAACCCTAATGAATTGAATGTGTACTTTATATACGTATATGCAATTCGTGAGAGACCGAGTTGTAAAGTACTACGACCAAATAAAATCCCTACATCGGAAAAATATAAAACAATCATCCTGTTTTACACGGTGAGTTCAATTTATAACCACATCGTTGATTAATGGATACACAATTTTTATTCCTTCCTGTTTTGTTTTATACTCCAATTTCTTTATCTGCATCACCGTGTAATTTCTATTCGCTGGAAATATATTCCAGTAGTGTAAACAAGGCACATGTATTAGAAGTTCTGAAATATAACAGAATTTTTTGGGACTTTTCACGATTTCATTTCCAGAGTTTATAAATTTTTTCTCTCTCTCTCTCTCTCTCTCTCTCTCTCTCTCTCTCTCTCTCTCTCTCTCTCTCTCTCTCTCTCTCTCTCTCAACGGGAAATAACCGAACTATTGTTCAACAATGAGTAGTTTCGTCTAACAGAAGACGGCTTCACAGAAAATAATAATAATAATAATAATAATAATAATAATAATAATAATAATAATAATAATAATAATAATAATAATAATAATAATAATAATAATAATAATAATAATAATAATAATAATAATGATGCATTCACACTTTAACAATTGAATCCAGAAGCAGATTCGTCCATGTCTTTTGCAGCTTCACATTCTACGCATAAGACTCACCGGCAATAGAACTCGCCATCACCATAGTTTCAAACTAGTCACTTTCTCGATCCTGCTGGATATGTAAAAACTTTTTTTTTCTACATCCGCTCATCTAAGACTTTCGAATCAAGCACTCCTTTCCTCCACCAATCATAGTCCCTTCATCCCCTTGACCCAAGTATAACATATACCACGATTTTAATGCGGCTACGAAATAACCATATTCCTCAACCTTCCCATACTTATTGCGTCACATGTACTACCAAACAGATAGTCTCAAAATCTCCGAGATTTTTTCTTTCACCCACTCATATTCAATCAGTATACTTAACTTCAGATCTATATTTTCACTATACTAACATACATCATAATGTAGAACTACCATACTCGGAAAATCTTAGCTTCAATTTGCAAAACAATTTTTGATAAAATTCTAAGAAATGCTTATCCGTACATACAGATTGGGTATTTCTTCACTAAAATATACGCAATTGTATCTTACTTAATCGTAATAGAAACCTTACCTTTACGGTTATCTTAGTATCTTGTGTAAGAATTCACAAATCTTGATAGTAATTATAGTTACATTGACTGTCTTACAAGTTAGTTAAAACACTGAATTTCTGAGCCCTCGCTTGAGGGTACACTCGGGCGCAATGTTTTATCTTATCTCTCTTCCTCAGGTTTTGTTAAAGTTTTTATAGTTTGTATCGGAATTATTTATTTTAATGTTGTCACTATTTTCAAAATAGTTTGTTTTACCTTATTTCCTTTCCTCACTGAGCTATTTTCCCTCTTGGAGCCCCTAGGCTTATAACATCCTACATTTCCACCTAGGACTGTAGCTTAGCAAGTAATAATAATGATACAAATAATGGCGCTACCATTAACAACAACATCACAATCATCTCTTACATATTACTCTCAACAACAATACCACAGTAACACATATAAAAACATTTGATGGGGAGTTCAAACCACTAATTATATCTCACTATAGACACAAAATAATTACTCTTAAGAAAAGACTTCTATCTCATGCAACAATACAGCTATGCATCATAATTTCGTTGATGCACATGACAAGAAACTACCTTAAAATTACTTATTAGAGAGACAGTTCTTCCCAAGTAGGATAACTATGGGAGTTTAGTAATTTCTGAATTATTATGTATCAGACAGCATCTGCATATGCTTAATGCTCAAGTCTTCACAGACTATGTCCTACTCTTCAGCAAGTGGTTATTCTGCAGCCTCCAAATGTATGCCTCGAAAACTTATTCTGAATTCTTAGGAACTGCTGTTGTGGGACTTTATCAAGAACCTAGATTTCTTTCTAAAGCAAGCTTCACTGAGGATTCATATATTTTAGTAGTATTTTCATGTAGTGCAAAATATCTTTAAATTTTCGAATATGTTGTTTTAAATGGCTTAGATTTTTTCAGGTTTAGTTTGTCATTAGATAAATATAGGGATGCGCTGATGACAGGGTCGGTTGCTTGAGTCTCTTTTGTCCATCTGTTTCTAATCCTTGCATTTTATCACAGTTCAGTCCCATCCATACCCTCATCACTAAACCCATCAGTCTTACCCGCTGATGCCCTGCACTCCACTGCAAAGTCACTGAAGTTCTTAGCTCTCCTGATTTCTAGCAGCTTCTATCTTAGTGGGTGAAACAGCTGTGGAAAAAAATTAGTAAATTGAGTTGTAAAGTAATAATTCCCAGCTTTTCCTTCAAAAGTGTAGCCCTGAAGACAAAAAACGAATACAAAATGCTATATAAGTTTTATTTTCTTTTTTTTCTTTTTTTATATATAAAACCAGTGACAATGTTAGCATTCCGTGAGAACTATATAAGAGGAAAACAATGACCAAAAACCTTATTTTTCTTGCTGGTGCTCACCATGAGGAGTGGTTAAATAATGCTTCCCCTATTCATCGCTTCAGAACTTTGGCCATTGCCTCCGGTTCAGATTGTGATTTGATCATAAGTGAATCTACTCACAGATCTGGTAACTGCTTAGACCTAGTATAAACTGACCCTCGTGCCGTTATAACAAGAAAAGCCAGTTCTCTAACTGAGTCATATGATATTTTTCATATTTAACTAGTAAATAAAACTATGTGACCTGTCCCCGATGTCACTCACTCAAGTAAGATTTATATATATATATATATATATATATATATATATATATATATATATATATACATACATATATATATATATATATATATATATATATATATATATATATATATATATATATATATTTATATGTAAATATATCTCTCTATCTATCTATCTATCTATATATATATATATATATATATATATATATATATATATATATATATATATATATATATATATATATATACATACATATATATATATATATATATATATATATATATATATATATATATATATATATATATATGTATATATATATATATATATATATATATATATATATATATATATATATATATACATATATGTATACATATACATATATATATATATATATATATATATATATATATATATATATATATATATATATATATATATATATATATATATTCAAATAAGCCATATAATGTTTTGTTACATTAATGTCTGGATTCTCTTAACGACCTCGGGATCAGAGCCCCAGGCGAAATCACATAAAGACAAGAGCTTGTGACCGGCCGAGAAATGAACCCTGTTCGACAAGCTTGTATAGACAGTGACTAAACCACTTCGCCACGAAGAAAGATAAAAGTCAATGACAATTCTTCTGTACTTATACCTGTCGAATTCAGGTGTTTTGTACTTAGAATTGAAATCAACCCATCTTCACCATCGTAGATAATTGGTAGTTTGTTACTTGGCATTCGATTAATGATAAATATTGCACATTTAAACGTGTTTTTCATATTTAAATAAGCCATATAAATTTTTGATATATTTAAGTCAGGATTCTCTTAACAACCTCGGGATCAGAGCCCCAGGCGAAATCACACAAAGACAAGAGCTTTTGACTGGCCGGGAATCGAACACTGTTCGGCAAACTTGTATAGACAGTGACTAAACCACTTCGCCACGAAGAAAGATAAAAGTCAATGACAATTCTTCTGTACTTATACTTGTCGAATTCAGGTATTTTGTACTTAGAATTGAAATCAACCCATCTTCACCATCGTAGCTAATTATTAGTTTGTTACTTGGCATTCGATTAATAATAAATTTTGCACATTTAAACGTGTTTTTCATATTCAAATAAGCCATATAAATTTTTGATATATTTAAGTCAGGATTCTCTTAACAACCTCGGGATCAGAGCCCCAGGCGAAATCACACAAAGACAAGAGCTTGTGACTGGCCGGGAATCGAACACTGTTCGGCAAACTTGTATAGACAGTGACTAAACCACTTCGCCACGAAGAAAGATAAAAGTCAATGACAATTCTTCTGTACTTATACTTGTCGAATTCAGGTATTTTGTACTTAGAATTGAAATCAACCCATCTTCACCATCGTAGATAATTGGTAGTTTGTTACTTGGCATTCGATTAATGATAAATATTGCACATTTAAACGTGTTTTTCATATTTAAATAAGCCATATAAATTTTTGATATATTTAAGTCAGGATTCTCTTAACAACCTCGGGATCAGAGCCCCAGGCGAAATCACACAAAGACAAGAGCTTTTGACTGGCCGGGAATCGAACACTGTTCGGCAAACTTGTATAGACAGTGACTAAACCACTTCGCCACGAAGAAAGATAAAAGTCAATGACAATTCTTCTGTACTTATACTTGCCGAATTCAGGTATTTTGTACTTAGAATTGAAATCAACCCATCTTCACCATCGTAGCTAATTATTAGTTTGTTACTTGGCATTCGATTAATAATAAATTTTGCACATTTAAACGTGTTTTTCATATTCAAATAAGCCATATAAATTTTTGATATATTTAAGTCTGGATTCTCTTAACAACCTCGGGATCAGAGCCCCAGGCGAAATCACATAAAGACAAGAGCTTGTGACCGGCCGGGAATCAAACCATGGTCGGCAAACTTTTATAGACAGTGACTAAACCACTTCGCCACGAAGAAATATAAAAGTCAATGACAATTCTTCTGTACTTATACCTGTCGAATTCAGGTGTTTTGTACTTAGAATTGAAATCAACCCATCTTCACCATCGTAGCTAATAATTAGTTTGTTACTTGGCATTCGATTAATAATAAATTTTGCACATTTAAACGTGTTTTTCATATTCAAATAAGCCATATAAATTTTTGATATATTTAAGTCTGGATTCTCTTAACAACCTCGGGATCAGATCCCCAGGCGAAATCAAACAAAGACAAGAGCTTGTGACCGGCTGGGAATCGAACCCAGTTCGGCAAACTTGTATAGACAGTGACTAAACCACTTTGCCACGAAGAAAGATAAAAGTCAATGACAATTCTTCTGTACTTATACCTGTCGAATTTAGGTGTTTTGTACTTAGAATTGAAATCAACCCATCTTCACCATCGTAGCTAATTATTATTTTGTTACTTGGCATTCGATTAATAATAATTTTGCACGTTTAAACGTGTTTTTCATATTCAAATAAGACATATAAATTTTTTTGATACATTAGTGTCTGGATTCTCTTAACGACCTCGGGATCAGAGCCCCAGGAGAAGTCACACAAAGACAAGAACTTTTGACCGGCCGGGAATCGAACCCTGGTCGGCAAGCTTGTATAGACAGTGAATAAACTACTTGGCCACGAAGAAAGATAAAAGTCAATGACAATTCTTCTGTACCTATAGCTGTCGAATTCAGGTTTTGTACTTAGAATTGAAATCAACCCATATATATATATATATATATATATATATATATATATATATATATATATATATATATATATATATATACTGTATATATATATATATATATATATATATATATATATATATATATATATATATATATATATATATATATATATATATATATGTATATATATATATATATATATATATATATATATATATATATATATATATATATATATGTGTTTGTATATATATATATATATATATATATATATATATATATATATATATATATTATATATGTATATATATATATATAGATATATATATATATATATATATATATATATATATATATATACATATATATATATGATGTCAAAATGAAATAGAATTTTGAGTGATCTTCGAAATTTTTTTGAACTTATTGGTCTTTTTATTTAGAATTCAGTTAACATAATTGAAAACCGTATCCTTTCTCAAGTACTAAAATGGCGAGTAAAAGACAAACGTTGACTCACTGAATATTGCATAAGTACTTATTTGTAAAATCAAAAGTCCTATCATGTTTGGAAGCATCACAGATCAGATTTGACTTGGAATGGTTATATTCAGC
>NC_090737.1:91463893-91468893 GCF_036898095.1 Palaemon carinicauda | reverse complement strand
AATTTTCAAGACTAATTAAACGGTCCAACATTTCATTAGGGGTAGGTTACGAAAAAAAATGTCATCGAATATAGTTAACAATTGACGTTTGATTACAATATAAATTGTTACAGAAATTCATATCTAAAAAATATTATTTTCATATATTTATATGCATCTAAAGGTCCCTTATCAGATTTCTCAATGAGAAATAGAATGAAATTACCCATAAAAAAAATATATCATTTGCAATTAGTTGGTTAGAAAATGTTCAGATTATTAGATAAAAGCATAAAGATTAAAAGCGGATTTAAAAAAAAAAAAAAAAAAGTAATTTGGAAAATAACTTAAAAACTCGAAATAAGAAAAAGAAATAATGAGAGATGATTCATTTCCAGAACAATTATAATAAAAAAAAATTAAAGAAATTTAATTCAACTCTTTAAAAGCCAGACGAAATACTGAAATAAGCAAAACATTTAAGAAAACGCAAAAATAATAGAAGACAAAAATAGGAGATAGGGGGCAAAATATCGATAAACTATTTGTCACTGTAAAATAAATCCACGATAATGAAAAAAGTGGCAAAAAATAGCAACTGCCGGTATAAATGTGCATCAGTGACATGCAACAAAAGTAAGGCGCTTGGCTGATATAGAAAATGCCATACCTACGAGCTCCCCCCCCCCTCCTCCCCCCAAAAAAAAGAAAAAAAAAAGGAGAAGAGCGGGAGAAAGACATCATATGCTTTTTGCAGTAAGAACACCCGTGATCCCCTCAGACTATGAGTGAATGTAAATGTGGCTTTTCTCTGCCACTTCCTTTATGAGTTGGCATAGATAAGGGCAAGTACTTTTTCCACCTAGAAAGCACAGTATATTTTGTTGTTGTTTTTTTTTCGTAGAAAGTATAGCATTATATTTTAAGATATAAAAAAAATAAATTAATTACATATATTGTAATTCACTTATTAATCCTATTGGAAACAGTACTACAACATATTCAATCAGAGGAAAAACACGGAAAGTATCACAACATATGCTAATAGATGAAAAACATAAATCCATTACATATATTGTGTTTTACATACTCATCCTATGGGAAGTAGTATTGAAATATATTCTAACAGATGAAAAACATAAATTCATTACATATATTGTATTTCACATACTCATCTTATTATGTTCCATACATATCATGTAGTAATTCATATTCCATCAATACATTCCGTTTCTCATACTTATTCTTTTTTTTTTCACATACTCTACTTAATCATATTCATCATCCTGTTGGATCTATTTTTTCTCATACTCATCCTTTTTGGGCTGTATTCCAGGCACTAATCTTACACTTACTTTAGTTCTATATCTCATATACTCATGCAGCTGGGATTCGTATTTCATATAATCATTCTATTATTCACTATTTCTCTGACTTACCTTGCTGTTGTTGTTTTTTTTTCTTTATTCCCCATACTACCCCAGTATGGCATGATATTTATTCATCTTGTTATAATTCATATTACACATTTTCCTCCGTTGGAATTTTTTTTCACATAATCTTCCCCTTTGAGTTTATATTTCACTTGCTAACCTTACTAGATTTCATATTCCATATAACCAAATGGGTTTTCTATCTGAACTACTTACCTTATTGGGTTTCATATTATTTCTACAGAGTTTATTGGATGCAATGTTTTTCATAGAAATCATATTGTTTATGTCATATTCACATACTCAACATGTCTGTTTTTCAATACTGTCTCACACGCTCCTTTTAGAATTCATATTTCCCATACAGATTTTTCATATACTCATCCCGTTGGGATTTATATTCGACATACGAATTTAATTGGATTTCATATTTCATATAGCCTGCAGGGTTTCTCATTTCACAGAGTCATCTTATTGATTTTTATCAGAATCATCCGTAATTCTATCTTTACTTATGCATTTCACATTTAGTCATCCTGCTTGGTGATTAGTTTCTCAATCCTCATACTCATAATAGTGCCCTTTTTCCTATATAATGATCACTCTTTTTAATTCCCCTTTTGATTTCATCATTCTGAGGGTTTTATACTTCCAATAATTATAATTTGGATTCCATATCTCATGCCCGTTGTGTTTCGCATTTCATATACTCGAAAGGATCTTGGTTCCTTATTTCACATACTTATGTTTTTGGGGGTTTCGTGATTCAAACATCAAAAGTGTTGACCATTTTGTCTCATATACTTACGATGATGGGTTTCTGTTGCAATCCAAGATTCGTTGCAGGTTCTTTCTAACTGGATCTAATCAATAAGATCTCAACACAAGCAACTGACACATGAGAAATTGATATAAAAAAGTTGCTTATAATACAAATGCATATATACAACAAAAATGTATTGGTGTTTCCCTTTTCAGTGAAAAAAGATGAAACTGTTACCACCTTATTGTCATTGCTTCTTGCCTGAACCCGTCTTCAGAATGGGAAAATAAATATTTCTCCCAGAACCTGGAGGTTTTACGAATGGTAAAGCAGAATGGGATGGTGACTTCCAGGCTCGTTCTTGTCACAACCATAATACGGTGATCTTCTTCTCTTCGTCACTGACAGGGCATCTCTTACGTCAGTGACAGGACATCTCTTAAGGGTACCTGACACTTGCACGCATTTGTGGCAAGCACTGGTACGCATTGATGCGCGGGAACGATGCGTGGCATGCGTGCCATGCATGCCCAAAACTTTGAAATGTTTAAAGTTTGTGGCACACATTGGCACGCAGAAAATAGTCGTGAAATAGTCGTGAACGATGCGCGAACTGGAGTGAACTGGAGTGAACAGTGCGGGAACTGGCGTGAACTGGAGTGAACGATGGGGGAAGTGGCGTGAACTTTATAATGAAGAGAAACAAAAAGGAAACGAAAAAATTAAAGAAAGGGAAAGAAAAATAAACCTAATAAATTTTTATATTTGCTGTTTTAATGTGAAAAAAAAATGATATCTTATTTCAAACTATTTCTATAACTTTATAATGAAGAGAAACAAAAAGGAAACGAAAAAACTAATGAAAAGGAAAGAAAAATAAACCTAATGAATTTTTATATTTGCTGTTTTAATGTGAAAAAAAAAATGATATCTTATTTCAAACTATTTCTATAACTTTATAATGAAGAGACAAAAAGGAAACGAAAAAATTAATGAAAAGGAAAGAAAAATATAAACCTAATAATTTTTTTATATTTGCTGTTTGAATGTAAAAATAAAAAGATGTCTTATTACATGCACACACTTATTTTCCTCTATTACCAATCAAGAACCAAAACTTTTGTTTTAAATAAAAATGAACTGAAAAATAAACCCAAGAAATTTTTAAGTTTGCTGTTTGAATGTAAAAATAAAATGATGTTTTATTTCATCAACATACTTATTCTTCATTATTACCTTAAAATGAAGAGCAAAACAAATTTTTCCTGTTTGCCGTTTTAATGTAAAAATAAAATTATTTCTTATTTCATCATACTTTTTTCTCTATTACCTTAAAATCAACAGCCTAAAAACTTTTCATGTTTGCTGCTTTTGATGTTAAAATAAAATGCTTTCTTAATACATGTACATATTTTATGTCTGCTATTTATATGTAAATCAAATGCTTTCTTATTGAAACAAAAATAAAGGGCAACTAAAAATACAAACGAAAAAGATACGTTTCTTCTCCTCAATGCAATGGTGTCTCTGACAGAAAGCATTGTTGTCTCTTCCGAAGCCAATCCAAGAATGTCCTCGGGTTGGATAAGCCCCGCTTTTATATGGAGTGACCAATTCGTGAACTGGAGTGAACGATGCGTGAACGATGTGGAATTATGCGGAAAGATGAGTGAACGTGTCGTGAACTTCTCGTGAACTAGGCGGGCCAATTCGTGCCATGGTGTGAACGTCGAGTGAACTTGTCGTGAACAGTGCGGGAAAAACTCCAGTGCGTGGCAAAAATGTGCGTAAGTGTCAGGCAGGCTTTAGTCTCCAGCACAACAAGATTTTTGGAGATAGATGTTTGTCGCCTGAATGCAAAACCTCAGTCGGACTCTGGCATTGTTTGACCTCTGCTTATCTGCTCTTGTATTCTGTTTCTTAACCCCTGCTTTCTTTATTACTTGGGCAGTCTCTTCGGGAAGCTTATATTATACCCATGTATGAGCGGGGCTTATTACGAATTGGAATCGTCATTATTATTATTATTATTATTATTATTATTATTATTATTATTATTGTTATTATTAATACTACTAGTACTAGTAGTAGTACTTGCTAAACTACAACCCTAGTTTAAAAAGCATGATACTATAAGTCCAGGGGCTCCAAAAGGGAAGATAAACAGGTGAGGAAATAAAATAATGAAACATAGAACAGTATGCCTGAGTGTACCTCAGGTAAGAGAAATCTAACCGAAGATAGTGCAAGACCATAGTAGAGAGGCTATGGCAATACTTAAGTCTAGAGAACAATTGATTGATTTTGTTGTGTCCTTCTCCTAGAAAAGCTGCTTACTATAGCTATGGAATATTTTTACCCTCACCAAGTGGAAAGTAGCCACTGAACAATTAAAGCGCAGTAGCTAACCGTTGGTTGCGAAATTGTTTGGTTAGCTAAGCGTTATTAAGGGTTATCAGGTATTTAAGGAAAGAGGAGAATGTGTAAAGGATAGGCTGACTATTTGGTGTTTGTGTAGACAGACAAAATAAAATTGAGCCGTAACTACAGATGAAACTAATAAAGTACTTTCTGGCCATACAATGGACACAATACCTCTCTACCTGTAGTAACTCAACGTTTGGCTGGTTCCTTGGCCAAAAGTTTTTTATTATTTTTTTATATGCTGATCAGTTTCCTTAAAAACACCCATTTTGGCTGCGCCACAGAAGGCTCTAAAACAACTCTTTCTAGTGCATTCTGTAACTAACGCTGCGCAATATTACCAGTTGCCACATAGTGTCATTGCCACAAAAACAACAGTAATTGAGGTGATGATAAGTTCG
>NC_090737.1:91441393-91458893 GCF_036898095.1 Palaemon carinicauda | reverse complement strand
TTCACGATTACGATCTCTGGCTTACAAATTAAAAACACCTTTTTTTATCAAAACAAATATCCCCATTTCACCAACCCTACACTTTCTTGTTTTCTCCGGGACCGAACTATGCAATGACTTTTAGATGATCACCCCGTTAGTTCGTACATGTCAAATACTTCTAAGAACGTAAATTTCAGTATAAATTTTAACAAACTACTGTATATCCCTTCATATAACACTGATAAACAAACTTAATGAATTGATTGTCTTCTTTATATAGGTATATGCAATTCTTGAGAGACCGAGTTGTAAAGTACTACGACCAAATAAAATCCCTACATCGGAAAAATATAAAACAATCATCATGTTTTACACGGTGAGTTCAATTTATAACCCCATCGTTGATTAATGGGTACACAATTTTTATTCCTTCCTGTTTTGTTTTATACTCCAATTTCTTTATCTGCATCACCATGTAATTTCCATTCGCTGGAAATATATTCCAGTATTGTAAACAGTCAAATGTATGAGAAGTTCTGAAATATAACAGAATTTTTTGGGACTTTTCACGAAAATATTTCCAGAGTTTACGATGAATGCATATAAAAGTTGTTGTTTCTCTCTCTCTCTCTCTCTCTCTCTTCTCTCTCTCTCTCTCTCTCTCTCTCTCTCTCTCTCTCTCTCTCGCTCTCTCTCTCTCAACGTAAAATAACCGAACAGGCAACAACTTGAACACAAACCTGCTCACTATTGTTCAACAGTAAGTAGTTTCGTCTAACCGAAGACGGCTTCACAGAAAATAATAATAATAATAATAATAATAATAATAATAATAATAATAATAATAATAATAATAATAATAATAGTAATAATAATAATAATAATAATAATAATAATAATAATAATAATAATAATAATAATAATAATAATAATAATGCATTCACACTTTAACTATTGGATCCCGAAGCAGATGCGTCCTTGTCTTTTGCAGCATCACATTCTACGCATAAGACTCACCGGCAATAGAACTCGCCATCACCATAGTTTTGAACTAGTCACTCTCTCGATCCTGCTGGATATGTAAAAACTATTTTTTTTCTACATCCGCTTATCTAAGACTTTCGAATCATTCACTCCTTTCCTCCACCAATCATAGTCCATTCATTCCCTTGACCCAAGTATAACACATACCATGATTTTAATGCGGCTACGAAATCACAATATTCCTCAACCTTCCCATAGTTATTGCGTCACATGTACTACCAAACAGATAGTCTCAAAATCTCCGAGATTTTTTCTTTCGCCCACTCATATTCAATCGGTATACTTCACTTCAGATCTACATTTTCACTATTCCAACATACATCAAAAATGTAGAACTACCATACTCGGAAAATCTTAGCTTCAATTTTCAAAATAAATTTTGACAAAATTCTAAGAAATGCTTATCCGTACATACAGATTGGGTATTTCTTCACTAAAATATACGCAATTGTATCTTACTTAAACATAATGGAAACCTTACCTTTATGGTTATCTTAGTGTGTTGTGTACGAATTCACAATAGTTATATTGACTGTCTTACAAGTTAGTTATAACACTGAATTTCTGAGCCCTCGCTTGAGGGTACAATCGGGCGTATGGTTTTATCTTATCTCTCTTCCTCAGGTTTTGTTAAAGTTTTTATAGTTTGTATCGGAATTATCTATTTTGATGTTGTCACTATTTTAAAAATAGTTTGTTTTTCCTTATTTCCTTTCCTCACTGGGCTATTTTCCCTCTTGGAGCCCCTGAGCTTATAACATCCTACATTTCCTCCTAGGACTCTACCTTAGTAAATAATAATAATTATACAAATAATGGCGCTACCATTAACAACATCATCACAATCATCATTAATATATTACTCTCAATAACAATACCACAGTAACACACATAAAAACTTTTCAGAGTCCAGTTTAAAGTAATGACAAACTTTGAAGGGGAGTTCAAACGGTTCTAGGACAGTTTGATACTGGACATTTCGATACCGGACACTTTGATACCGGACATTTCGCTACTGGATATTTTGTGACTAGGATTTTTCGTTACCAGTCATTTCGATAACACTATATATATATATATATATATATATATATATATATATATATATATATATATATATATATATATATATATATATATATGTAATAATTAGAATTGTTAATATTACATGTTTAAAACACATGACGTAATATGTCATGTTAGATGAAGGAGCTAGCCGTGGGACTTGCTGTAGTCATTCAAATCATAAACAGGACATACAATGCAAACCTCAACAATGTGACATTCTTCTTAAACGTCAACACATTGTCTCAGCGTGTGAAAGTTTGTGACGTCACCGGATGCAGGTGTCTTCCGAGTTTGTGACGAGTCTAATATAAACTAAGCATACGATATCTGTGATATCGATAAGTTAGTCAGTTCATATCTATACTTCACCAGAATTGGTCATCTGACCAACCCAGCTTCCTCCAGTGATGGAGATGTTTAACTCTGTTGTTTTTATAGAATAAATACTTTAAAGCTAATAAGATGTATTCTGTTATCCATTTACATACATCTGAAACATCACATACTCAATGTGTGCTTATAACAGTAGCACACCAATAAATAGTGGCAGCGGTTAAACTCTAAGAATTAGAGAAAAATCTTCAAGACTTCAAAATAAAAGCTGTAAAACCAGAGAAAGATCTTCAAGACTTCAAAATAAAAGCTGTAAAACCTGAGAAAGATCTTCAAGAACTCAACATTATCTACATGAATCTACAATTTTGACTAAATATTAAAGTCCAACGGAACAGTTAACATTAACAGATGTTATGAATACCACTTGAATCTTCAATCAACATCCTAGGAAACCCAAGGACTGGCGTTCAACAATTGCAAAACATACCCAGGAAGAACTACATTCAACAAGAAACTCGAACGATACATCCCTAACAAAACATCAAGAGAGAGAGAGAGAGAGGACGTGTCGACATCACGCAGATCCATATATAAGCTAAGTACAGATTTTTTGAATTCATTCCAGTTTGGGCAGTGAAGTGTAGTTATCACGAGTCGTTAGTCGATTATTACTGGGGTGAGTGAATTGCTAATCTTTGCTAAAGGAAACTCCGAATTCTCATTTAGAATTTCTCTTTCTTTGTGCTAATTCCTTTTTCTTTCAGAAATTCTCGGGGAATGTTATGGGATTAGTGACATTGTTTGGGGAATTTTGTTATACATATGCGTTTACGCAGTGGACGTCTGTTCTCATATAGATATTTTGATAGAATTGCAAGGGGTCGAAGAGATAGGAAAAAAAAATACAGCAGTCACTACTCCTCCTGTGAGTCCTTCCCCTGGACCTAGTGGTGTAGGCCAGACTAATCCTCCTCCAATTGTGACGCTTGTAAATGCCAGGTAAGCAATCCTTCCTTTTCAGGGTCGAGTCAACGGGTTCTTGCCAAAAAATGTTGAGTCATGGATTTCATCCGTCGATGCCCATTTAAATGCCAAACAAATCGTAGACCCTTTTGTACAATTACAAGAAGCTAAAAGTTTTATAGATTTTTGTAATGGGGATGCGAGTGCGTATTTAAGAGGTGTTTCATTTCAAGAAGCAGTTACTTGGGATGATTTCAAAGTTAGGTTACGCGCGATCTATGGGGGTGAGGAAGCCTTGGATATAGTATTAACGTTACGAAATACACTTAATCAAGCCACTATGAATCGGCTTAATGTTATTGAGAGAGCAGCTCTCATAGCGGATAGGCTTAACGAATATCAGGACATTTTAGGTCATTCCACTTGGGTTACTAACGATAACATCTCCGTGAAAGATTTTTTACGATTAATGTATTTAACTTGCATGACACTTATGTTGCCTGAAGCTTTAGTGCGGTGTTTTGATAAGAAGTTAACGCCTGCAAGTACGGAATCGGATGTCTATAAACAGATAAAGAAACACATGTCCAAGTGTCCAGATCTCGTTCCCGTGTTAACTCAAGTTTTTGCAAAGAATGAAACAAAACCACAAAAAGTGAACGTAGTTAGCAGTCCAGTAGCGGGAATGACGTGTTATAACTGCAAACGTCAAGGTCACATAAGCGCAGACTGCAGAACAAAATTTTGCTCAATTCATATAGTCAATGTTACTCGCGTAAGACACAACAATATCCCAGAAATACACAGTCAATTCCACAGTCAGTTCCATATGGAAATAAAAAGAAAAATCCTCATTTTAACAATAAGAAGAAACAACCAAATGTCAATGCAGTTCAGAGTCCAAAACAAACAAACACTTCTTCAAATATCGCTGAGCCTGCGCCGTCAAACCAGACCTCGCAAGGTCAGACTAATTTTCAGAATATGCAGAGCAAAGCAAATACCACATAGTTAACTCTAGAGGGGAAGAGAGTGATGTTGGGTCAAGGTCATTCATGTCAACATCAATAGTATTGAATAATCAATTTAATGTTTTATCAGATAATTGTGAGACAATAGATTTTCCTATGAAACACACGGCCGAATTAAGTAAAACAGTGCATGCTCCCGTAGATTTGCAACGAATTCATACAATAATAAGCCAAAATGAGTTACGGCCAACCTTATATGCTGTAAATTTAGAACACAAATCCTTTACGTTATTTTTTGACTCTGGTAGTCCACGTAATATCATGGATTTGAAGACACATCATTTGTTGTTTTCGAACTTTCCGATTGAAAAATCAGGAATTAGACTTTCAGGTATAGGAAATAATGAATTAAACGTCATAGGCATAACTCATGTTCAGTTCAGAGTCGGTAATCGCACGTTTGCCGATACATTTGTTGTTGTAAAAAACATTAATATGTATCCAGCTGTAATTATAGGATACCCATCTATGGGAAATCAAAACATTATCTTAGCTCCTGCCAAGCACGGCGTGTATATCAAAGGGAAATTCTATAAGTCTTCTAATACCTTAAAATCAGTTTTGGATGAAAAGGAGACGACAAATGTAACCGTAACGTACGTTGAAGAACCAATAACTTGTCTCACTAATAAAGAAATAATATACGCGACCCAGCAGAATTCTCGTTCACCCGTAATATCATCTTGCACGCAATCTATCGAACCAAACATACCTTCGAATTTAATAGTGCAAATAAAGAAAACACTACCGGGATCTGAAATATTAATCCTTTCCGATACTTTGAAAACTAACGGATTGTCTGTCACACAAGCTATTTATACAGTAGGCTCACATCAGCAATGTAATATCGAAGTCTGTAATCATTTAAATAGCACTTTAGTAATTCACAAAAATAAACATATCTTGGATGTAGAAGTTTATAAACATCGTATTCTTACCGTTGCTGAAATCAATCACTCTCAATCAGTTGCGGATGAATCCCTTTTGCGATCTATTAAAAATAAAATCAGTAAGGACATTCAAGACGAAGAAATTCAGCAGAAAATTTTTGAACTTTTAACTAAATATCAAGATGTCTTTTCCACTACGGATGGATCCTTAGGAAAAACAGATGTGATCGAGCATCAAATAAGGTTAAAGGACAAGCAGAAAATTATATATGTACCCTCGTACAGACTCCCTATGAAATTCCAGAATGAAATAAATGATGAAGTAGGTAAAATGTTAGAGGAAGGAGTCATTAGAAAATCAAACAGCCCTTATAATTTTCCTTTAATAGTTGTACTGAAAAAGATCGAACATGGCGTATCTGCGTCGACTTTCGTCGTCTAAACGAGGAAACGATCCCTGATCGATTCCCAGTGCCATGTACTGACGATATTTTGTCTTTGTTAGGTCAGAATAAATATTTTACCAGTTTGGACTTACTTAAAGGCTTTCACCAGATATCATTAGAAGAAGATAGTATCCCATACACAGCCTTCAGCACAGCCAGGGGACATTATGAATTTTTACGGATGCCTTTTGGTTTACGTTGTGCTCCTATAACATTTACAAGAATGATTAACAATAGTGTTTGGAGACTTGTTAGGGGATATATTGCATGCCTATATGGATGATCTTGTAATCTTTTCCAACACCTTAGAAGAACATCTACGTAAGTTAGAACTAGTACTACAGAGATTAAGACAACATAACTTAAGGGTAAAGATTAGTAAGTGTGAATTTTTCAAAACAGAATTAATATATTTGGGTTTCATGGTGTCAAGCCAAGGTCTTAAAGTAGTCCATGATAAGGTGTCGGCTATACGTAATTTTCCCATACCTACTAATGTCAAGGGAATACAGCAATTTCTGGGTTGTAGTGGATATTACATGCGTTTTATACGCAACTATTCAATAATAGCCGCTCCTTTAACTGATCTTACGAAGAAGGGCGTAGATTTCATATGGTCTGAGCAACATCAACAGGCGTTTAATACTTTGAAGGATGAACTGTGTAGTTCTCCTATCTTAAAATTTCCTGACTTCGGTAAGGAATTCTTCATTGCAACAGACGCCTCAGACTTAGGAGTAGGAGGGGTATTGCTTCAGCAATATGATAAACAATTTTTCCCGATAGCTTTCTATTCTCGAAAATTGAGAACTTCCGAAAGTAAGTATGCAGTAATAGACAAGGAAGGACTAGCTATTGTTAATTCGCTAGTGCATTTTAAGTTCATAATTTACGGTTATCCCGTTAAGGTTCTTACAGACCATAAACCACTAACAGAGTTCTTTAAAGGCTTCAACCACAGCCCTAAACGAACTCGGTGGCATTTGATCATTCAAGATTTTGGCGCAAGAATCGGGTATTTACCTGGGAAAGCAAATATCATTGCGGATGCATTATCACGCAACCCCGTGTCATCTTGTACGGAGCCTTTAGCTGAATTAATATATATATCAACATCCATGCCTATTGTAAAAACAATATCTGAACAAGAAGATTTAGGCTGGAGTGCTGAATTGTTACAGACTGAGCAAAGAAAAGATCAGAAAATAGAAACAATTATAAATGCTTTGAAAGGCAATCATAAAGAAAAGGAATATATAAAGTATAAGCAGCAGAATTATATAATCAAAGATAATATTCTGTGTAGGACTGTGACAAGGAAAACCCGCAATACACCACATGTAACTGACGACCAGGTAGTAGTACCAATCTCACTTATTTGCACTGTCCTGAATTGGTTGCATTCAAATCCATTACATGGACAACCTGGGTTCTCATTAATGTCACAGAAAGCCAAATCATTGTTTTATTGGCATACAATGCTTACAGATATAAAAAGACACATAGCTAATTGTCGCAGATGTCAGGAAAACAAAGGGCATACGAAAACACCTGTCAGCCTAGGAGCTTATCCTGTGCCCAATCAACCCTTTGAAAGAATACATTTAGATTTGTTAACAGGATTTTATGAGTCAGACAGAGGAAATAAGCACCTCTTAGTAATTATAGATGCTTTAACTCGATATACAGAACTAATAGCGCTTAAAACTAAAACTGCGATTGAATGCGCTAGGAAGTTTTAAGAGTGTTACATTTGTAAACATGGAATTCCACACATGATAATCTCAGACTCGGGTGGTGAATTTAATAATCACTTTCTTACCTCATTGTGTGAATTCCTCAACATAAAGAAAATAAATACCATGATATATCACCCAGAGTCGAATGGGCTAGCGGAAAGAGCAAATAGGAAGATATTGAATATATTGAGGGTAACACTAGGGGGATCAGACCCCAACTGGGATATTGCAATACCGGCGGCACTGAGTACTCTGAATCATTCATATCATATATCAATTAAAATGTCACCGCATGAAGCATTGTATGGTACCCCAGTTAGAACGCCTTTCCATGTATTAACGCCTACAACTAATCTATCAAATCCTTTAAAAGAATGTATAAATGCAAGTATAAGTCGATATGATATCCTTCGAAAGAATTTAGAAGAATCACAAATCATAATGAAAAGGAATCATGATAAAATAGCGAAACCAACTAAAACATATACCGTGGGTGATAACATATATATTCAAATCAATGTACGAAAATGGCTCAATTATAAACTAACACCTAAGTTTGAAGGCCCATTTAACATTTTGGAAACATTAACGGCCAATAGGTTTAGAGTTAAAAAATGATCCCAACCCACGGATGAGAGAATAGTACCATTGGCTCACATAAGAAATTAAAAAGAAAAGAGAGGAAAAGAAGTGAGGGAAAAATTCTTTTTATTTTTATGTGATTAAAAGTTTTCTTTTTAATACAGGAGTAATTACATATATTTTTTCTCGTTACAGGTTTCCAAGATGAATTTTTTGTTGTTGGGGGTGATATTGTTCGCTCAGACATTTTTCTCGTGTGGGATGAGCTCTAAAACTAAAAATATATATTTTGAATATGGCAATATAGTTGAAAGACAAGAAGACATTTTTATTACATCAACCAACGTAATTGTAGAAGTGAATATGCAAGCAATTTTTCTTCAAGAGAATGATGTCACTAGCTTAAGAACCGCCATTTCAAGGTTTTTCTTACCCATTGGATGAGTTGCATAGAAGACATTTTCATTTGACTACAGAGAGTTTGCTTGGATCAACATTAAAAGTTGCAGAGATGCTATCTGATGACTTGAAAAATAAGACTGGCGAGACAGGATCTTTGGCTTATTACCTTTTGATGTGGACTGTAGGACACGAACATAAAGAAAGACGGAATCCGTTTATTTATGCTGCTTTAAGCATCTTTGGGTCTGTTGCAAGTTTAGGTTTAGGAATTTCCAATCGTCTTAAAATTAGTAATCAAAATAAGAAAATTGAGTTCTTGACTCATAAAGATGAATTGATTATGTCAGAACTAAGGAATCAGTTAGCTTCAATCAATAAAATTATGGATTTAGTAAATGAACATTCAAATAATATCGTTCAAATTATGGAAGTACAGGATTTGTTGGCAACATTAACGTATTATGATTCAAAGATAGATCACATACATGACAGAATTGCACATTTCATTGAGAAATCCAAGGATTATGTAGAAGCTATCACGTTAGCAACTAAAGGTGTATTGTCGCCCCATTTGTTGCCTATAAGTTACTTGAAGTTAATTCTGGAGAACGGAAGGGATAAACTAGGCTATGTTCCTTTGTTAGACGAACATAGGTTAGAATTTTATTACAGTCTAATTACAGTAAACGTAGATAATAACAAGATTATGATTACAATTCCCTTTGATTCTTCTGATGCCTGGCAATCTTACAGGATATCACCATTTCCGACTTTCATGACGAATCACTCAAATCCAGTAATATCCAGTTTGACAGGACACGTATTGATTTCCCCAGACAAGGAAACATATACGGTCATTAAAGACTTAAATCAATTAACTCACTGTTAAGACGCAATGGATAGAAAAATATGTACAGCTGACTCATTTGAATTCCATAAAAACTTAATGGATTCATGCGAGTTAGGTATAGTGCTAGACGGTGCTCTCTCCCATACTAGTGAAAATTGTCTGGATAAGCTTTATCCTTTTGACAATAATGAGTTCAATTGCAGACTGAACAATGGCTCGTGGATACGATACGACAAGGACTGCTTCAATGTATCATGCCCGGACGGATCCACGTCCTTCACCCACATCTTCGTCGCAGCAGATGGTTGTGTCGGGACTTCCCCGAATTCCATGGTGACTGGTCTACGGACACTCATCAGAGAACGAGCCTACTTCGCGAACTTCACGTGGACCTCAACAATGCCAGCACTTCCTCTCCCGTACAACAAACATGTGGCAAAGCGGTTGATGAAACTTACCGAAAGGGACCACCCGTCACCGACTTATAAGGAAATCCTTCACCACATACTACTAGCAGGATTGCCGTTTACGGTGGTGATATTTATCGCCATGAACATCCTTGTTTGGCGTAGGTTACGGCACAGCATGCAGCTACAAAGGAACGATTCGCCTAGTCCCGACAATACTCCCTACTTGATTCAATTCAAAGCCGTTTGAGTGGCCACCTCATTCGCTAAAGGAGTAAATTGTCGGGAAGTGTTTGTAAGAAAAGCTGTTAGTACGCTAGTAATATGTAATTGAGGAAATTTTCTACATTTGCATTGTTAGAAATACATTTAAAACAACATTTAAAAAAAAAAAAATATATAAATAATTTTTTCTCTCGGCATCTAATAAAAATATATAAGCCGGAATGTTAAAAAAGAAAAGAGAAAAAAAAATATATAACAGAATCTATGGGCATCTAATAAAATATATCAGCCCTATATATAAATATATATATATATATGTCCGAAACCGTGGTACGTGTACGTACCAGGAATTCGTGTTTGTGCACTAAAAAATTGAGTATTATGTTTCTGACAAAGGTAACAATTATTCTTTAACAAGTTACCGAATCATATATAAGTCAGTAGTTTTTTTTTTTGGTACCATATAATCATTTGCTAGCAATGTACCATATATATGATCTTTGTTTTATCATGCATTTTTCTTTTTGCTTTGGTAATATCTTTTTCATATGCATTATTGTTATTATTTTTTAATGTGCCTACTTGGACATTCGTCCTCGGTTGATTATGGCTAAAGTTAAACAAAGAATAATACATATGTCCAGTCACACCTAGTAACCATGTTTTGGCTTGTTGTTAAATTTTTGTGAAAAAATTGAGATAGCTGGCCGAGCTTATGTAATAATTAGAATAGTTAATATCACATGTTTAAAACACATGACGTAATATGTCATGTTAGATGAAGGAGCTAGCCGTGGGACTTGCTGTAGTCATTCAAATCATAAACAGGACATACAATGCAAACCTCGACAATGTGTCATTCTTCTTAAACGTCAACACATTGTCTCAGCGTGTGAAAGTTCGTGACGTCACCGGATGCAGGTGTCTTCCGAGTTTGTGACGAGTCTAATATAAACTAAGCATACGATATCTGTGATATCGATAAGTTAGTCAGTTCATATCTATACTTCACCAGAATTGGTCATCTGACCAACCCAGCTTCCTCCAGTGATGGAGATGTTTAACTCTGTTGTTTTTATAGAATAAATACTTTAAAGCTAATAAGATGTATTCTGTTATCCATTTACATACATCTGAAACAACACATACTCAATGTGTGCTTATAACAGTAGCACAATATATATATATATATATATATATATATATATATATATATATATATATATATATATATATATATATATATATATATATATATATATATATATAAGACGTGAAACCAAATTATAACTATAAGTAGAGTTAAAAGTACAAATAAAAAAAAACTATAAAGACTAAAAGGATTTATTTTGTAAAAAAGACACAAGTATAAATAAAAAATGAGACAAGCAACAATATTATCTAGTTAAAAAATGTTTAATGTTATGGGCAATGCCACGAAGATATTGGTTTTTATTTGCAGGGTCATACTGTTCTAGCAATTTTCTTATACGCTGATTGGCGTCCCTGTATTTTTTGGAGGTTACGCTGTCTCCACGATTGAGATGTGCAATTCTTGTTGCACTGAGAGCCTCTTCACGTTTTAAAGCAGTTATAAGTGACCAAATATTAGGATGCACATTTGTCACGGAGGTTCTTAGTGCATTATGGAATCCTTCAACATAGTTATTGGTGCGTAGCATACCATTTTCAGTGCGTTCATGAACATTCCATAAACGAATAGGGAAGACTGGCTCAACTCTTCGTCTTCGTTGGCCACGACCTCTCACTCCTCCAATATAATTTGTTTCAAAATATGAAACAAGCTCTTTGGGAAATCGTCGTTATCAGTTAATTCCTCGAAGCCATCAATAACATCGTCAGTGGGAAGGAAAGCAGGTGTGGATAAACATCTCACTTTTGATATATATATATATATATATATATATATATATATATATATATATATATATATATATATATATATATATATATATATATATATATATGTATCCGCAAAAGCCGCAGCCGTAGTTGATAGCCAGCGTTAGTAGTAGACTGAGAGTGATATATACATACAGTACATTTTCAGGTTCTGATCAATGATTATATAGTTAAAAAGAATATTTAGACAACCAATTACAAGACAGTGTGGCAATTATTTAAACAACCAAATACAAGAACTTTATGGCAATTATTTAAACAACCAATTACCAAAACAGTATGGCAATCATTTAAACAACCACTTGTAAGAACAGTATGTCACTTAAAATAAACTCCAACATATTCGCGTACACACACATATTTAGTGGTATCGAAATGACCGGTAACGAAAAATCCTAGTCACAAAATGTCTAGTAGCGAAATGTCCGGTATCAAAATGTCCGGTATTGAAATGTTCAGTATCAAACTGTCCGGTCACCAGTTCAAACAACTAAATATATCTCACTATAGACAAAAAATAATTATTCTTAAGAAAAGACTTCTATCTCATGCAACAATACAGCTATGCATCATAATTTCGTTGATGCACATCACAATAAACTAACTTAAAATTACTTATTAGAGAGACAGTTCTTCCCAAGTAGGATAACTATGGGAGTTTTGTAATTTCTGAATTATTATGTATCAGACAGCATCTGCATATGCTTAATGCTCAAGTCTTCACAGACTATGTCCTACTCTTCAGCAAGTGGTTATTCTGCCGCCTCCAAATGTATGCCTCGAAAACTTATTCTGAATTCTTTGGAAATGCTGTTGTGGGACTTTATCAAGAACCTACTATGAGATTCAGGGCCTCTGTAACACGGTTTTTTCGCAATAATTTTTCATCTATGAATTTCATAAATATAACACTTATTCAGAATGCACATTATATCTACACATAAATTTTGACTATATTCTGCATTACGTAGGTTGAATAAATTTGGTACTTATAATGTAAAAGTGACGTTTTTTGAAGACGGGCCAACTTACTCAGAGAAAAGGTTTCGAACACACTCGTTACGTAACCTATGACGGCATTTCTTCCCTCTTTCTCTATCGATGATTGGCTATACGTAACGAAGGCTATACCTCTGCCAACAATGACACAAAAGTTTAAATAAAAGCAAAGCAGTACACCTTTATGAACTCTGAAACCTCTCCACTGATAATTGTCATAATGAACAAACCAACAAAATATGTTAATAAATACAAAAACACTTAGATTATTAGTCTAACTCCCAAGATAAGTTTCCTAAAAAAATTAGTCTACTTTATAGGTCACAATCAGATTGACAAGGTGTGGGGAATAGTTGGTAATTTTCAAAAACGTAGTAGACAAGCTTGATTTGATGACTGCTATATCCAATATCAAGCAATTTTTATTTATTGTCTATCTACCTACATCTTTACTGAAAAAAAAGCCGGTACCGTATTTTGGCTTTAAACCTTCACCAATAATTATCGTCAGAATGATGACTTCATGAGGCTCCACCCACTTTTGCCTCGTTATAATTCAGGATAACACTGAAGGCTATCATGGGCATTGTTGGATTATAAAATTTAAATTCTGGCCAAAAAAACTCAATTCTCGAGTAGTTGTAAGAAGTGCTAAATGATCCTCAAGGATCCCAACAGTTGGCCTAAATGTTTAACTCATGGATACTACTGTTGCGGCACTACTGCTACAGTAGTATTACTACGCTAGCACAGATACCCCACCCACATTTATGTATCGTTCCGCCATTCATAAAGTCTTTGTCATGTTTTTTCACTGTGCAATAAGCCATGGCCTCCTCAGAAATTAAGTTTAACATTAGATGATAGGTTATTTCATTAAGCTGACAAATTATGGCTACGGGGTATGTTATTGCCGATGTTGAAGCTAAAGATAAAGTATGGTATCATTCCTTCATTGCATTATCATCTTTACTACTATTTGTTTGGCTACATGTAGTAACTATTTTAAAAGATAAATGAATTATGTTCACTTTACTTCTATAAATTCCCCCTAGATGTACAAATAAAACTCCTAAAACTATTCATGATTTATTTACAAAATGCAGTCATGCCCAAAACATAGCCAACACGGTCGTACGGCCAAAGAAGAAAAAAAAATGATATCGGATGATCCATTGGTCTGATGGAGATTTTGGCACAAAAATCCTATTTTAACAAAAATATTAACATAAAGACTGTTTACATATAATCTCTCTCTTTCTCTCTATCTCTTGGTGGCATAGTGAATAGTTCATGGAAATGTTCAAATGCCTGAATGACATTACAAGTATTATAATCATGTTACGCTAAATACAAATCAGACCATAAACATTGGATTTAATCTAGAAACTGAATAATTACTTATTCAGGCTATAGTAAATATGGCCGCGGGCTTTCTCTTGACTGTATAAAGTTGCAAGTCGTAAGACAAATGCAGTTTTGCAACCACGGGGGCAATTCCAAATCCTGTTAGCCATTCTTGACTGTTATGGGTTTCAGAGCCGATGGAAGAAGGTGAATGGGTGTCTGATGGATGGGCGGGGCAAAATTTTGTCAAAAGGTGTTTACATTGCTTACGTAATGAATGTTTTCGACTCTTGGCTCGTTATCACTGGCCATGGCGTCGACTAGATCATTTTTACTCTATAAAAATTAAAACTATTGGGTTTAGGTTATTGATAATGCTGACAAAATTTGTGTGTGGTTGTAAAATATACATATGTCAACTTTCAGCTACATCCGATGCTTTGATAAGGAGCAAAGTCCAAAAAACCATGTTACAGAGGCCCTGAATCTCATAGTAGATATCTTTCTAATGCAAGCTTTACTGAGGATTTGGATATTTTAGTAGTATTTTCATGAACTGCAAAATACCTTAAAATTTTCGAAAATGTTGTTTTAAATGGCTTAGATTTTTTCTAGTTCAGTTTGTCATTAGATAAGTATAGGGATGCGCTGATGACAGGGTCGGTCACTTGAGTCTCTTTTGTCCATCTGTTTCTAAGCCTTGCATTTTATCACAGTTCAGTCCCATCCATACCCTCATCACTAAACCCATCCATCTGACCCGCTGATGCCCCACACTCCACTGCTAAGTAACTGAAGTTCTTAGCTCTCCTGATTTGTTGCAGCTTTTATCTTAGTAGGTGAAACAGCTGTGGAAAAAAATTAGTAAATTGAGTAGTAAAGTAATAATTCCCAGCTTTTCCTTCAAAAGTGTAGCCCTAAAGACAAAAACGAATACAAAATGCTATATAAGTTTTATCTTATTTTTTTTTAATATATATAAAACCAATGACTATGTTAGCATTCCAATAGAACTACATAAGAGGAAAACAATGACCAAAAACATAATTTTTCTAGCTGGTGCTCACCATGAGGAATTTTTGAATTATGTTTCCCCTATTGATCGCTTCAGAACTTTGGACATTGCCTCCGGTTCAGGTTGTGATTTGATCATGAGTGAATCTACTCACAGATCTTGTAACTGCTTAGATCTAGTATACACTGAGTCCCGTGCCGTTATAACAAGAAATTCTAGTTCTCTAACAGAGTCATATGATCTTTCTCATATTTCACTAGTAAATAAAACTAAGTGACCTGTCCCTGATGTTACTTACTCAAGTAAGATTTATATATATATATATATATATATATATATATATATATATATATATATATATATATATATATATATATATATATATATTTATATTTATATATGTATATATATATATATATATATATATACGTATATAAGAATTTATATATAAACATATATATATATGTAGTAATATATATATATATATATATATATATATATATATATATATATATATATATATATACATATATATATATATATATATATATATATATATATATATATATATATATGATGTCAAAAAGAATGAAATAGATTTTTGAGTGATCTTCGAAATTTTTTGAACTTATTGTTCTTTTTATTTAGAATTCAGTTAACATAATTGATAACCGTATCCTTTCTCAAGTACTAAAATGCCGAGTAAAAGACAAACGTTGAGTCACTGATGATTGCACATGTACTTATTTGTAAAAGCAAAACTCCTATCATGTTTGGAAGCATCGCAGATCTGATTTGACTTGGAATAATCATATTCAGCTAAGAGCTGTTGCTTAAAGAAATTCTGTATCAAGTGAAAATAAATATAGCTTAACCATAAAAGAAACCGTTTCTGGTGCAAAAAAAAGAACATAAGTAGCGGGCTGCTTTTAAATCTGCACTCTTTGATGTAGACTTACTCCTCCTTAATCAGAGGGTTCTATCACTTACTGTCAAAAATAAAAGGCCATCCTTCAGGCGGATGTGTTTGACTATAAAAATAGTAGTACGAAATTTTATCTTCAATTTTTTCTCCTAGGATAAACTAATTACATTAGCTTTCCAGTCCCGTGAACCTTGATGTTTATAGAAGTGTAGACACAAAATGAATTTTTTTTTCTTTTATTTATTTATAAAGACTACTGATTTTTCAGCTCGTAGGTTTCTTGTTATTTTTTGCAAGTTAGTAAAAAGATGTTCTCTTAGCTTTTGTTGGAGAATTTGTAATGTTACCCCATTCAGTAACTCATTAAGAAACAACTTTCCATAACCCCCATGATATCTGAAGTTTTTGAACGCCTTTTGGCAAAATGTCTAAATAAATATGCTGAAGATGATCTTCTGTTCCCTCGTTTGTAATTTGACCGCCATAAAGGTCTTGGAGCATATGACATCATTCTTATAATCTCCCGGCGTCGATGACCTTAGAAGTCAGAATGCCTGAAAACTCTAAATCAATCAATCAATCAATCTTATAATCTCAAATGCTGAAGAGAAATCCGTGGATTCTGGAGAGGAAGTTCGTATGATTGGCCTTAATTTTAGCTCAGTCTTTTACTGCATTAATCATGCGGCCCTTATTTCCAAACTCTAGCAGTTGAGAGTAGGTGGGTTTTTTCTTAGCATCCTTTTTGAGTTTTGGAGTAACAGATTTTAAAGAGTTCTTCTTGGTTACCAAAGGCAGTATAGGAATGTGATATATATTTTTGATACATTAATGTCTGGATTCTCTTAACGACCTCGGGATCAGAGCCCCAGGCGAAATCACACAAAGACAAGAGCTTGGCTCCGGCCGGGAATCGAACCCTGGTCGGCAAGCTTGTACAGACAGTGACTAACCCACTTGGCCAAGTAGAAACTTAAAGGAAGACCATCAGTTGCTCCCGCTTGTACTCTCACTTGTTTGTTGATAATAATAACCCGCATGTGTAACACCAACAAACACACACACCCACAGACACACACATACCTTGTTTCATTAGTCTTCAGTCACTTTTCCTTCACACGAGAGCATGGATTTTTCCGGCGGTAGGATATCTCTCTCTCTCTCTCTCTCTCTCTCTCTCTCTCTCTCTCTCTCTCTCTCTCTCTCTCTCTCTCTCTCTCTCTCTCTCTCTACATATATATATATATATATATATATATATATATATATTTATGTGTGTGTATATATATATATATATATATATATATATATATATATATATATATG
>NC_090737.1:91427129-91438393 GCF_036898095.1 Palaemon carinicauda | reverse complement strand
TTAGAAAGACGGCTGCAATCACCTTTAGCAGATTAGCGTAGCGAAACGTTACAACGCGTAATAAAACAATCGTACGCATGGAAGATGCTTTGGCTCTGTAGATTGCCGACTGACGAAAGAAGAACATATCCTTGGATACGAACACCATCCGAACAAAGGCTTTGAGCTTGTATGAGAATTTTGCTGCAAAGGAACCTCAAGACGACGACGGCAACCATGCTGAAGAAGATGATGATGCAGATGAACCTCAACTAGGGACATTCACTGATTTCCAGCCTCAAAAACAACGTTTTTTCCGCCAGCAAAGGATGGTTCGCGAAATTTCAGAAACTCTTCGCCCTGAAAAGCGTTTCCCTGTATGCCAAGGCTGCTTCGGCTGACACTGCCGCTGCTGAAACTTACATGAACCAGACGTTCAAGAATATTATCGCCGAAGGTGGATACAAGCCGGAACAAGTGTTTAATATGGATGAGACCGGCTTGTTTTGGAAGAGAATGCCGTCGCGAACTTTCCTGTTCAAAGAGGAAGCCAAAGCCTCTGGCTATAAAGCATTCAATGATCGCGTTACCCCTCGTGATGTGTGGCAATGCTGCTGGATTTTTGCTAAAGCCGGGGCTTATTTATAAGTCGAAAAATCCTCGCGCTTTAAAAATTAAGAATAAGAATCTCCTTCCCGTGTACTGGGTGCATAATCCAAAAGCATGGATTACAAAGATGCTGACCTCCAACTGGTTCCACCAGTGTTTCATCCCGCAAGTCAATGAATATCTCGTAGAGAAGGGCTTGCCATTCAAGATCCTTCTCCTTATGGATAACGCTGGTGGACACGCGTGAGGGCGTTCAGGTTGAGTTCCTGCCACCCAACACCACGTCATTAATTCAACCGATGGACCAGGGGGTTATCAGGGTGTTCAAGGCCCTCTACACGAAGAGTACCTTGGAGGACCTCATTGCGTGTGTGGATGCTGCCCAAGATGATGAGGATGAAGATTTTAACTTGAAGGCGTACTGGCGGCAGTACACCATAGCCACGGGCCTGAAGAATATTCAGAAGGCACTGCAAGAGATGAAACCTGCAACTGTGAATGCGAGCTGGAAGAAGTTGTGGCCCCAGATTGTTTACGACGACGAGGGATTTACACCTGCTGAGATTCAACACTCTGCAATACGGAAATCTGTGCAGTTGGCGACATGACGACTGAAGATGTCGACGAGTTGTTGGACTGCCATTCCCAGCCGCTAACTGACGCAGACCTAGAAGACCTGACAAAATCGGCAAGCGAAGAAGAGAGTGAAACCCAGGAAGAGACCCAAGTTAATGTCGAAGAAATGGCTTAACACTAGAACGGCTTGCCAATGTCTGCAACCATATAAAGGAGTTGAAAGAAATGTTGCAAGAGTGGGACGAGGATATGGTTCGGTCTATACAATTCTCCAACAAGGTCGATGACATCATGACTCCTACAGGATGCTCTTAGATCGAAAAAAAGAATCAGCGGCACCAACTTCCGATCACAATGTTCTTCCAGCCTCGCAAAAAAGAGCCAGTTCCTCCTGCTAGTACGCCTTCGGAAGAAATTGAAGAAGTTGAAGAGGTGTCCCAGGAAAAGACACCTCCGCCTGAAGAGACGTAAAATACTATCATTGGCTGCACAGTAGAAGACATCATCAGCTTCATCATCATCATTTCTACTGTGCAGCAAATTCATCGCCATCATCATTAAAGTTTTTCTTGAACTACTTTCGTGGTGAGTACAGTAATAATCTTTATTTTTTACTTTATTATTCTAACATTTTAATATTTGTGCCTGTTTTATAGTTTACTACTGTATGCATTAAGTTAAGGGGAAGGTTTTAAAAGTCTACATGTTGTAACCTATCATATTTTTTTTTTTTTTAAATTTACATTTACGTACGTAAAACAATTTCTCTCTCTCTCTCTCTCTCTCTCTCTCTCTCTCTCTCTCTCTCTCTCTCTCTCTCTCTCTCTCTCTCTCTCTCGTAAATTGATTTTTTTTTGTTTTAAAATTTACATTTACAATACGTACGTAAAACAATCTCTCTCTCTCTCTCTCTCTCTCTCTCTCTCTCTCTCTCTCTCTCTCTCTCTCTCTCTCTCTCTCTCTCTCTCTCTCTCTCTCTCTCTCTCCCGTAAATTGTTTTCCTGCTTTGCTACGTACAATATGTACTGTACAGTACTGTATGATTTTATATAGATACGGTAAATCATATTTGTAAGGTAACATATTTTGTAAATGATTTTACTGTAAATATCATTATTTATCACTTTCATCATGCACGTTAAATGCCTTCTTTGCTCTGAGCCTCGTTGTTTACTGAACGTACGGTACTTTCTGATGCCGTCGATTCAGGCGGGCGTCATAAAGAAAAAAATTTCATTTGGAAGTCCTAAGAAAAATTAAGTAAAACATTGGTAATAACAAAATCAACATACTGTATAATCAATATAATCGATGCAAAAACTAACCTTTACATATATGTGTACACTAAATGAGTTTGTTTCTTCATTATGATCACAAATGAACGTAAACAAAACATTGGTTGCCATTTTTTATCGTGCTTTGTAGCGTGTTTAGGAAACGCAAGATATAAAATCGCCTTTAATATTTGTGCCTGTTTCAGTTTAGAGTACTGTAGTACATGCATTAAGTGTTCTGTACATTAAAGGGTAGTTTGTTAACAGTACTACGTACAAGGGAAGGTTTTAAAAGTCCGAATATACATGTTAAATAAATAGGTAAATATGATGTCACTACTTAATGGATTTTCTCCTATCGCGGCCGGGTCTGGAACCTATCTACCGCGATAAACGAGGGTTCACTGTATATATATATATATATATATATATATATATATATATAATATATATATATATATATATATATATATATATATATATATATATATATATATATATATATATATATATACACATAAAGAAAATATTTCCTCCACACTGAAACTTTTCATTACTCCATCATGTTATACTGCTCATTCGAGTATAACCGTTGGCATAAATGGATTGCTAAAATATACTGTCTAGTACAGTAATTGCTCGGATATACCGCCTAGCACAGTATACTGAGATATACCACCTAGCACGGTATACTGAGATATACGGCCTAACATGATAAGGTAAGATATACCGCCTGGCACGGTATGCTAAAATATACCGCCTAGCATGGTTTGCTTAAATATATCTCCTAACACGGTAATTTCTAAAAATAGAACGCATAGAACTGTATATCAAGATGTACCCCTGAGCACGTTATTCTAAGATATAACGCCTATCAAAGTATGCTAATATATACTGCCTAGTACGGTACGCTACGATATACTGCCTATCACTGTAATTGCTAAGATATGCCACTTAGTACGGTATACTGAGATGTACTGCCTAGCACGGTATACTAAGATATACCGCATAGCATGGTGCACTAAGATATACCGCCTGGCATGGTATGCTATGATATACCGTTTAGCATGGTGAAGATATATTACTTTATATATATATATATATATATATATATATATATATATATATATATATATATATATATATATATATATATATATATATATATATATATGTATATATATACATACATATATATATATATATATATATATATATATATATATATATATATATATATATATATATATATATATATATATTATGTATATATATATATATATATATATATATATATATATATATATATATATATATATGTATGTATGTATATTATATATGTATACATATATATAAATATATATATATATATATATATATATATATATATATATATATATATATATATATATATGTATATACATATATATATACATACATATATATATATATATATATATATATATATATATATATATATTATATATATATATATATATATATATATAGATAGATAGATAGATAGTTAGATATATGTACATGTATATAAACGCATCATTATATCTAACAACCATTTACATCTTTTTCTTAAGGGTAAGACATCTAAAAGCAATCATGATATATAAAAAAGTATATTTATTCATTGTTTCCTTTGTTTCTAGAAAATATTTAGTATAGTTTAGACTAGTATCAATTCATTCAATTTCATTGAAATCATCCTCTATGTTTTCAGGGGTAGTATATTTAATATGGCCTAATGTACATAAAGGAAAAACTAGTATACAGTATTTCATAATTTTAGTGTTCAAAATAAAATTGTGCTCATGAAAATTTATAGTTTTTATATATATATATATATATGGAAAACATATATTAATTTTCTTATATAACTAGTCAAATGTCTGAAAAACGGATATAGATAAGGATGCAGTTTTCAGACTTGTGTCCCAGAAATCTCAAGGTCCGTCTTCAATCAAGTAACCCTTTTGTTACTCCGACAACGTCCCAAACAAAAGTATCGGTAGTATCATTTGCCATCTTGAGCTATAATTTCAAATCAAGAACCCTTTTAATGTAATTTTTGTGTCAGGGCCTATTAGTAAAACCATACTGTTACGACAAAGGAGATAGCCTCCGTCATGACATGGCTATTATTTAGAGATTACAAAAATTTCTCTGGTATGCTTTATATTTAAGAATTTTAGGCTAGGAAGCCCGGCAATTGAGCCAATAATGTCATTTAAGGCTGTGGTGCAAAAGTATGGATAATTTTCACTGGTATAGGTTTTCAGGCCTAATTAATAAATTAAGAAAGTATTATATTTCTCTTCTTTGCCATTACATAAAAAAAAAAAAAGGAAAATGGAAGAATATAAGTTAATGAAGCAATTGTGAAGATATTCTAAAATGTGAAAAGTTTGTCAACAGATTACTGTTTATATTTTTTTTATTTATTATTTTTTTTTTAACTAAGTGGACTTTTAAGACTAATAACAATAACAACATTATTATTTGTAATAATAGTAATATTTATCAAATGTTTTTGTAAATGAACGAGGATTAAAGCCATTGAAAATTAAGTCCCATTTTTTTCGCTCTTGAAAAACACAACACTTCATGGCTGTCGAAAGAAGCAGCATAACATGCATACATTTTCTGTTCACTTGAGTGCAACGTCCTTAAAATTATTCTCTCTCAGCTCCAGCGTAAAAGATTACACTCGCATAATCGGCTCAAGAAGAACCTTTGCTCTTTTTTATTCATATTTTCATGTTTCTACATCACACCGAACGCATCGTGGATGTAATCCTATTCGTCTTTAATTCTTACTTATATATATATATATATATATATATATATATATATATATATATATATATATATATATATATATATATATATATATATATATATATATATATATATATATACATATATATATATATATATATATATATATATATATATATATATATAATATATATATATATATATATATATATATATAAATATATGCTTTGCAAGGGATGAATACCGAGGACACGTATTTCCTTTTTCGCAATGTGTTAGATAAGAGCGAATAGGTGTTGTAAGAATTAGTTTGTAGAAATTCAATGTACTTCCACTGGATTGACAATAGTAATAAACTTATGACAGTAACACACACACAAACACACATACAAAGAAAGATAGATACTAAATTACTACTCATATATATATATATATATATATATATATATATATATATATATATATATATATATTATATATATATATATATATATATATATATATATATATATATATATATATATACATATAACGAGGCAGTCAGTTTTCAATCCAGCTTCGTCTCATTAGTGTTCATCCTTTCTTCCTTCACAAGAGGGCCTGAATTCTTCAGGCGGACGGGTCTCTCTCTCTCTCCTCTCTCTCTCTCTCTCTCTCTCTCTCTCTCTCTCTCTCTCTCTCCTCTCTCTCTCTCTCTCATTTCCGTAGATTATTTTTTCAGACTTCCTACAGGTCTGAATTTTGTTGATATCCAAATAATATATTAACATATCAGCCAACGTGCAGACTTGGCGACGTCAGAGAAGGGGGAAAATGCAGCATTCTTTAATGATTTGATAGGAATGTATTTACAATATTACCTAAAGTCACATATTATCAAAAATCCTAAGGAGAAAATAAAGGAAGAAATAAACAGCAATAGCCATTTGTCTGATTAAATCTTAGATTAAGTGCGGAGGTCGATATAGAAAATTTAATTTCTCAACATATAGAACATCATATACATTGCCTATAATAATGAAGAGAAGACGTAGATATTGTTATTGCACTAGAAAAAATATATGTTAGTGTAGCAAATGTAAGGAAGAGCCCAATCAGACAAAGAGAGAGAGGAGAGAGAGAGAGAGAGAGAGAGAGAGAGAGAGAGAGAGAGAGAGAGAGAGAGAGAGAGAGAAACATCGGTGTTTATGGTAAACAAATATATTACAACTGAAAAAAGCAACAGTTTTTTAAGGTAATTCAGTGATAATTAAAACTCCTCTAATGCCAACACGAAACAATCTATTCTAGTAATGATATAAAATTACCTTATTCTGATATACTTGGCACGGTATACTGAGATATACTGCCTAACATGGTATCCTAAGATATACCGCCTGGTAGGTATGCTAAAATATACCGCCCAGCATGGTTTGCTTAAATATATCGCCCAGCAGAGTATACTAAGATATACTGTCTAGCACAGTATACTAAGATATACCGCCTAGCACGATGTACTAAGATATACAGCCTAACACGATGTACTAAGATATACAGCCTAGCACGGTATGCTAAGATATAACGATTAGCACAGTGAAGATATACTACTTATATATATATATATATATATATATATATATATATATATATATATATATATATATATATATATATATATATATATATATATATATATGTATGTATATATGCATATATATATATATATATATTATATATATATATATATATATATATATATATAGATAGATAGATAGATAGATAGATAGATAGATAGATAAATAGATAGGTAGATATATAAATATACATACATGTATATATACGCATCATTATATTTAAAAACCATTTACATCTAGTTTTTAAGGGTAACACATCTAAAAGTAATCATGAAATTATATGAAAAGTATATTTTTCATTGTTTCCTTTGTTTCTAGAAAATATTTAGTATAGTTTAAACTAGTACCAATTCATTCAATTACAGTGAAATCATCCTCTATGCTTTCAAGGGTAGTATATTTTATGTGGCCTAATGTACATAAAGGAAATCTAGTATATTAAATAATTTTAGTGTCCAGAATAAAATTGTGCTCATGAATATTTATAAATAGTTTTTTTTATATGGAAAACTTATATTTATTTTCTTATATAAGTAGTCAAATGTCTGAAAAACGGATATAGATAAGAAATGCAGTTTTCAGACTTGTGTCCCAGAAATCTCAAGGTCCGTCTTCAATCAAGTAACCCTTTTGTTACTCCGACAACCTCCCAAACAAAAATTTAACAGTATTGCAAATATCGGGAGTATCATTTGCCATCTTGAGCAATAATTTCAAATCAAGAACCCCTTTAATGTAATTTTTGTGTCATGCCTATTACTAAAACCATACTGTTGGGACAAAGGAGATAGCCTCCGTCACGACATGGCTATGATTTAGGGATTACAAAAATTTCTCTGGTATGCATTATAATTAAGAATTTTAGGCTAGGAAGCTCGGCAATTGAGCCAATAATGTCATTTAAGGCCGTTTGGCGAAAGTATGGATAATTTCTCTGGTATAGGTTTTCAGGCCTAATAATAAAATAAAGAAAGTATTATATTTCTCTTCTTTGCCACTACATAACAAAAAAAAGGAAAATGGAAGAATATAAGTTAATGAAGCAATTGGAGGAAATTTAACATTAATGTAAAGATATTCTAAAATGTGAAAAGTTTGTCAACATATTACTGATTTTTATTTTTTTAATTTTTTAACTAAGTGGACTTTTAAGACCAATAACAATAATAACATTATCAATTGTAATAATAGTAATATTTGTCAAATGTTTTTGTAAATGCGTGAGGATTAAACCCATTGAAAATTAAGTCAAATTTTCCTCACTCTTGAAAAACGCAACACTTCATTATGTCGAAAGAAGCAGCATAACATGCATACATTTTCTGTACACTTGAGTGCAACGTCTTAAAATTATTCTCTCTCAGCTCCAACAATGAAAGATTACACTCGCGTAATCGGCTCAGGAAGAACATTTGCTCGTTTCTATTTATATTTTGATGTTCCTTCATCACACGAACGCATCGTGGATATAATCCTAATCACCTTCAATTCTTACTTACATACATATATAATATATATATATATATATATATATATATATATATATATATATATATATATATATATATATATATATATATATATATATATATATATATATATATATATATATATATATATATATGCTTTGCAAGGGATGACTACCGAGGACACGGATTTCCATTTTCGCATTGTGTTAGATAAGAGCGAATAGGTGTTTTAAGAATTAGTTTGTAGAAATTCAATGTACTTCCACTGGATTGACAATAGTAATAAACTTGTGACGGTAACACACACACACAAAGAAAGATAGATACTATATTTCTACTCATATATATATATATATATATATATATATATATATATATATATATATATATATATATATATATATATATATATATATAACGAGGCAGTTCGTTTTCAATCAAACTTCGTCTCATTAGTGTTCATCCTCTCTTCACGAAAGAGCCTGAATTTTTCAGGCGGTCGGGTCTCTCTCTCTCTCTCTCTCTCTCTCTCTCTCTCTCTCCTCTCTCTCTCTCTCTCTCTCTCTCTCTCTGTCTATGTCTGACAGTTTATCAAGTATCCCTGCTTTCCCTATTAAGCGTTCAGACGGGATTTCCAAATCATTTATATTATAGTTAAAAATTTAAAAGTCTATGTAATGTAAAGAGGGTTAATTGCATTTGTCTCAATGTTATAGCTGAGTGAAAAATAAATGGCGTTTTCAATAGTTTTTTGAACTGAAAGATATTTTCAGCACACTTAACTGATGCCGGAAGTTGATTATACAATCTAGGAGCGCAGTGCTTAAAAGTTCTCGTACCAAGAGTGGTCGTTGCACGAGGCTCATCAAGTCTGAAATCATCACAGGAAAGGCGTGTATGAACACCAGGCCCTATTACGTATATTTTCAGGCACCCTTTAAGATACAATGGCTCTCACGTGTTTAATAGCTTGATATGTTAAGACGCAAAGTTTATAAATAATCTTTGTTTTGACTGGTAACCAGTGTAATTTAATTAAGGTTGGAGTAATATGTTCTCGCGGGGATATACCAACAATTAGTCTAGCAGCTCTATTCAAAATCATTTGAAGTTTCCTAAGACGATAATTAGGTAAATTGTAATACAACGAATTACAATAGTCTACTCTACTGACTACCAGACTATTAATTAGCAGCTTAGTGGCATCTTCGTTAAGATATTTTCTAATGGATGCGATATTCCTCAGATGATAATTTGCGGTCCTAACCACATTGTTAATGTGTTCATCAAATGTCAAAGAACCATCAACTACTACCCCGAGATCTCTGACTTTATCAGTTAACAAAACATTTTCCTTATTGATGGAGATACTATTAACGTTATCAAACCTTCTTAAGTTATATTTAGTGCCAATTAGAATACATTCAGTTTTATTTTCATTTAGTTTCAGCTTTTTCTTTTGCATCCATTTCGAAACATCTGCCATAAGTCTATCAATAACAGCTTGATCTTCAATAATGTCATCCACTATTAAATAGAACTGGGTGTCATCAGCAAAAAATTTACATTGAACGCCATGTAATTTAAATATCCAAGACAACTCGATTGTATAAATACTAAAAAGAACCGGGCCAAGTACGCTTCCTTGTGGAACACCCGTGGTGAGGTTTCTACTTTCAGAATATCTATCTTTAACCTTCACCTTGAAAGATCTATTCGATAAATAGTTATTAAACCATTTAAGAGCATCTCCATCGATCCCAATAGTAGTCATATCCTCTATTAATACTTCATGAACGACTGTATCGAAAGCAGCGCTAAGATCTAGGAGAATAAGCAAGCTACATTTAACGTCATCAGAGAAACCTAACAAATCATTTATTACGGCACAAAGAGCTGTTTCAGTAGAATGGAATTTCCGATAAGCCGACTGATCTTCAGGAATAGCTCCAATTACTTTCAAGTGCTGACTGAGTTGATCTAAAACGGAAGTTTCGATCATTTTTGACAGAAAAGACAAGTTAGAAATTGGTCTGTAATATTTCAATTCTTGATGATCAAGGGATGCTTTAAGAAATGGTTTAATGATAGCAACTTTTTCAGAGGACGGGACTAAGCTCTTAGTAATACTCAAGTTGACTATTCGAAGCTGCAATTGCAATAACCTATCTATGTTCGGGCGTCAATGACCTCATTTATTGGAAAAGGATCGTTACTGCAATAAGAGCGGCCAGAACTAATGAACATAGTTTTGTAAGCACCGAGTGAAACTGGCCTAAACTGCAAGAACTTTGAGAAAGGAAAATCAGGAAAGTTAGAATAGGGGCAAGAGACATCAGTTGTGATGTTACAAAGTAAACAGGCAACCTTTGACTCAAAAAATTCAGCAAATTCATTTGCCAATTCAAGCTCAGTCCTCCCGTCTGGTAAAAACATGCCTCCTAATTTTCCCTAAAAGTTCATCGAACACAGAATACAGCCTTTTGATATTGGACCTAACCTCAGTTACTTTTTCATTATAATATGTCTTCTTTACATTTCTTAATAATCTATTTACCTCATTCCTAGCTTCCACATATAACATTCGATTTCTATTTGTTATATGCTTATGCCAACGTGACTCTGCCAACCTCCGTTTTTTCCTAGCTTCCCTAATTGCAGCATTGAACCATGGGGAGCTGTCTTTTATGACAATATCTTTCTCTACCACAGGCACATTTTATCATATTCTTTGGAAAATACAGAAAAATACAAAGCAACAAGACAGACCACACATTCACCCACAGAAACATTTCTGCTACTATCTAAGTCAGTACATCCACAGGGTTCATCATATTTTTCTTCAATAACAGTAACACCCACATCTATTAGTACAGTAGAGTCTAATAACCGTTTGTTCCTAAATGTTATTTTAGTCCTAAGTTTACTTGGTAATAAGACTGAAATATCAAACA
>NC_090737.1:91404629-91422129 GCF_036898095.1 Palaemon carinicauda | reverse complement strand
GTGAACTCGTACCCAACACAATAAGATAACCGTAGAGGTAAGGTTTCCCTTATGGTTAAGTAAGATACAATTGCGTATATTTTAGTGAAGAAATACCCAATCTGTATGTACGGATAGCATTTCTTAGAATTTTGTCAAAATTTGTTTTGCAAATTGATACTAAGATTTTCTGAGTATTTTAGTTCTACATTTATGATGTATGTTGGTATAGTGAAAATATAGATCTGAAGTGAAGTACACCTATTGAATATGAGTGGGCTAAAGAAAAAATCTTGGATATTTTGAGACTATCTGTTTGGTAGTACATGTGACGCTATAAGTATGGGAAGGTTGAGGTATATGGTGATTTCGTAGCAGCATTAAAATCATGATATGTTATACTTGGGTCAAGGGGATGAAGGTACTATGATTGGTGGAGGAAAGGTGTGCTTGATTCGAAAGTCTTAGATAAGCGGATGTGGAAATTTTTTTTTTTACATATCCAACAGGATCGAGAGAGTGACTAGGTTGAAACTATGGTGTTGGCGAGTTCTATTGCTGGTATATCTTATGCATAGAATGTGGAGCTGCAAAAGACAAGGACACATCTGCTTCTAGATCCAATAGTTAAAGTGTGAATGCATTATTATTATTATTATTATTATTATTATTATTATTATTATTATTATTATTATTATTATTATTTTCTGTGAAGCCCTCTTCTGTTAGACGAAACTACTTATTGTTGAACAATAGTGAGCAGGTTTGTGTTTAAGTTGTCTATTTTGTTATTATTCGTTGAGAGAGAGAGAGAGAGAGGAGAGAGAGAGATGAGAGAGAGAGGAGAGAGAGATGAGAGGGAGAGAGAGAGAGAGAGAGAGAGAGAGAGAGAAAAAAAAAACATTTATGTGTATTCATCGGAAACTCTGGAAATAAAATTCGTGAAATGTCCCAAAAATTTCTGATATATTTAAGAACTCTAATACATGTGACTTGTTTACAATACTGGATTATATTTCCAGCGAATAGAAATTACGCGATAGATAAAGAAATTGGAGTATAAAAAACGGAATAAAAAACTGTATACCAATTAATCAATTATGGGGTTATAAAACTGAACTCACCCTATAAAACAGGATGATGTTTTTATATTTTTCCAATGTAGGGATTTCATTTGGTCGAAGTACTTTACAACACGGTCTCTCACGAATTACTTATACGTATGTAAAGCAGACCTTCAGTTCATTAGGTTTGCTGATCATAATTATATGAAGGGATATACGGTAGTTTGTTAAAATATTTAAGGAAATTTACGTTCATAGAAGTATTTGACATGTACCGACTATCGGGGTGATCATCTAAAAGTCATTGCATAGATCGGTCATGGAGAAAACTAGAATGTATAGGGTTGGTGAAATGTGGATATTTTATTGTTTTCATTCTGTAAGCCAAAGATAATAATCGTGATTTTATTTTCTTTTTTTTTTGTAGGATACTCATGAAGTTATGTATATAAATTACATAAAAAGTCACTTTCTCTGTCTCCCCAGCCTTTATAAACCCTCCAATGGACGATTGACTGATTACCACTCTTCATTCGCTTTCTTATTTTCTATTTGGTATATAACCAGAATTACTTTTCTAATTCGATGCCGAATAGGAAATGGCAATCTGGCTGCCCCCTTTTACAAAGGATTTAATAGCATAATTAAATATTTTTAAAAGTACATTATATTCCTTATATCCGGCTCTTGTTAGAAGGAGGCTTATAAATATTACTGAAATTATAACAAAAGAGAGAAATAAGTTGACTAAGATACATGAGGATAAAACTGTAAAAAGAATCGATCAATAAAATGTCGTCTGACCTTCCGAGTTATTAGATTATGGTGTGCGAGTGCTAATTGATATCTTTGTAAACTGAAAAAAAAAAAAAAAACGACAAATAAATGGGAGATTCTTTATAGATTGCAGTGTTGACTTGAATCTGTTTATCGTCAATATTCAAGCTTTGGACAACAATTTAAAAAATAAAAAAAAAAAGTGTTTTGGACACTCGGCTAATTTTTATCTACTGATCTGTAATTAGCTTTATAGTTACCACCTAATGTTATTCACAATAACTTTATTATATGAAGGAATAACTTGGTAACATCTACATTCAACCGACACATGACTCTACAATACTGTCCCATTCCCTAATAAAAAAAGATGTCCCTGATGGAAAAAGCAGGATCTATGAGATGATAGTAGAAGGACATAATTATGATATTTTATAGGGTTCATGTAATAAAGTTTTATCCTACTGAGTTGGATATTTTAATTTCATTAGCTGAAAGTAGTAATGAGGTGATAGATCATCAAAAACTATTATCAGTATTATAATAAAAATCTTAGAGTATACTTTAAATTATTATTATTATTATTATTATTATTATTATTATTATTATTATTATTATTATTATTATTATTATTATTATTATTATTATTATTATTATTATTATTATTATTATTATTATTATTATAATCAGTAAAATAGACTAGAATATGGGTATCTAGCCCATCCCATTAAATTTGCAGTTTTCATTTAAGGATTTAACGCATATAGTACCATATATATAAACCAACCAATTATATGACATGTATGAAATAGATGAGAATTAAATGGAAAAGTCTTACCCTTTATACAGATATATTATAGGTATATTATAGAAAATAAAAGTACGTACAAATATAGTATAACGTTGTGAAAATATTTGATAAACTCTATTGTTTCAGATGGTAGAGAGACACTTATTAATTAGTGTCTAATTTACATTAATTAGGTTGAATCATAAGTTTTAATTTCAGTGAGGAAATGTAAGTAATAACCTAAGAGTGTATATATATATATATATATATATATATATATATATATATATATATATATATATATATATATATATATATATATATATATATATATATATATATATTAGTTTTGTTTACGTAGCTTTTTGCTAGTTATAAGGGGAGAATGATAAAAAAAAAATAGATTTCATATTATATATTTTAGTCTGCTTTATATTTTTTCTCTGACAAAGATACAGTTTTATAGAGAATTATGTATAGGTTTGATAAATGTCATCTCAAAGATATCTGGCCTGACTTACTTCAAAAGGCCACATGTAAAAAGTGTAACCAGTGATCGCTAAAATAAGAATAAACTTTGGAATATGATTTACAATATTTTTTTTTATCAATTTACATTTTCCTGTATGTCTTTAATCCCTCCCCATCTCTTTGGTTATTCTTTTTTTTTATGTTTTTCTCTCAGTCTATTAAAGTTTATCTGTATGCATTTAAGTTTCTTTTTTACCTCTCTGTAAATGTTTGTCTTACTGCTATCAGTCTGCACTTATGTCTCTTTATATAATTAACTTTCTCTGTTTATATCTGGTTATTCCTTCTGTTTGTAAATATGTTTGTACTTAATGTACGTAAGCGCACGCAAATTAAGGCCAAACGTTATCCGATTATATTTCCAAGAAACATACTTTTGTATCCGAGGGTAAAATAATATTCCAAGACTACCGTGACTACCCTTTTGCTAATTTTTAAAAACAAAATATGTTAACTTTTTTCATGATTATATTTCTCGAAAAAGAATATTTTCCCAACATCCAGAAGAGCATAGGTGGCATTGCTTTTCAATCTCCAATAGCTGTCGCTTCAGAAGCTTGATTATTTTAAAAGAAATCTGAAGGTGAAATAACAAAACAAAAGTGGAAAACACAGAGAACACTATATAGTGTTTGTTATTTTTGAAACCTTTTAACACTGCAGAGAAGGGACCGACCAACATTGAATAAGAAAATGTATGTGAGAGAATAAACATCGAAAAGGTTTATCGTTGTCCAGATATTGAATATCAGTAACTCTATTAATATTCTAACGTAATGTCAAGATGAAGACATTTTCTCATGTTGCTTCCTCTGGTGATTTTTCCAATCTTTTTCTGTAATCAGAATTAGTCAAGTGTCGTAAGAGAGAGAGAGAGGAGAGAGAGAGAGAGAGAGAGAGAGAGAGAGAGAGAGAGAGAGGAGAGAGAGGAGAGAGAGAGAGAGAGAGTTTGCCTATCCAAAACACTTCTAAAGAAAAGTTAATGTTCATAGAAATTAAAATGAGCCAATAAACTTTTCGGATAGATATTGTTGGCTTCTTTGCATGTTTACATCTATTCCGGTTATTTCATCCAGATCAACTTAATACTCTTTTATGGCGTGTATTTATCTAGAATTGATATCAGCATTCATGAATTGAACGTAAACTACAGGAGGCATCCTTCATTCTTCAACAATTGGATTCTTTTGTGAAGTACAGGTAACTTTTTTAAAACCTACTTTCTTCTGTATGAATCTCTCTCTCTCTCTCTCTCTCTCTCTCTCTCTCTCTCCTCTCTCTCTCTCTCTCTCTCTCTCTCTCTCTCTCTCGATAATTAGGTGAAATAAAAATCTTGCGTTTCTCCTTTCCTGCGATATCTCATTTTTTCAACTGAATTTATTCTATTAAAGAGCATATGCATTTCATCAGGGGCGGCATTTGGGAACAGAGGCGACGGGCATTCTTATCCGAAGGGAATTTGCATACGTATCTTATCTGCAATAGACGAGGCGAAAGAACTCTGTTCCAACTGATTCAAAACAAACGACTTAATATCGCTGCATCATTTCCCAGAGAAAAGCAGAGGCCCCTGACACTTATCAGCAAGTCGTTCCGAAAATGCATAAACAATGGGTCCCCTTTTTTCATTGACCTGCATGCGTTCACCATTTTCGGAATTAAGTTAAAAGTATTCGAGATTTGCAAGACAAGTAACCAAAGGACTTTTTAATCTTTATCTTCAAAGTATTTTCAGCTAAGTTTATCACTGACTTTACAACGGATTAACAACTTTCTATTTGAAGTATTGTGTTTTCGATTTTCCTATATATCTTTTTTTCACCGTGCTCTTTGTTTTTTTTTATGTCAAGTTGGGAGTTTATTACGATATCGGAATTATTTTGAAGAATGAGATAGGATAACTAACATAGGTCACCTGAATATTTACTTGAATTGCTTATCATAAAATACGAGAGAGAGAGAGAGAGAGGAGAGAGAGAGAGAGAGAGAGAGAGAGAGAGGAGAGAGAGAGAGAGAGAGAGAGAGAGAGAGAGAGAGAGAGAGAGGAGAGAGAGAGCATTCTTATTTAACAGTCTAAAAATCCCACAAGATTTTTGGTACAGTCCTAAAAATTGTAACCAAAAACAAAATTAGATATACTACCCTCAGTTAATAAAACATCCTTAGTTACTCCAAAGGATTAGGTAACGAAATGCATAATGTAAATGAGGCAGAAAAAAAGAAACAAAAAAACAGTAAATCATTCCTTAAGTTTAAGTCTTCAAACATATACAAACGAAAACACACGGTCACACACGTGCACAAGAACATACACACACATGCACGTGAACGCACAAAGGGGCTTTTTATCTGCACAATTCAAACAATATTGAGGAATGAGTATATCTTCATTAGAGAGTTACATGATGATATCAGCCATCGTTCCACTTTTTTTTTGTCTTATTGTAGAGTAACTTAAATATTTAGTGCTTTGACCGTAGAGTTTCCAACCTGTGTAAACAGGTTCGAATTAGCAAAATTTGAGCTATGCACACTTTTTCGTTTTATTGAAACGTAAAAAAAAAAACAAGTTACTGCTATCTCAACGATCAGCTGTGGGCTACCATCGTGTGTTTGCGATGGCAGCCATGGGCTTGTACCTCACCGTCCATTCTGGCTTTCTTCATGGCAGAGTGGAGAAGAGAAGGATCATGAATCCACGATGCCTCACCTTGCGGAGTCATAAGAAAAGACCCACCTTCTCTCTCTAACCAGCCATAGAACACATCCATGAATCATATGAGAACAACAAAGAAGTCACAGACCAAAACCCCAACGACTTGAACAATGTAGGAGAGGACAATGAAGATACAACCGTTAATCCTTCCCAGCAAACACCTCCACAAGACATCACCAACTGTACGTCCACCGTGCCAACCAGATTCAGGCATACTTCTGGCCCAAATACGACCTCCTATGCTTCCATATCCGCAATACAGGCCAGGAATCCACAGCTAAAGATGACGGTTAGGCCCAATCGCCCAGGACAACTCGTCATCTACGCCCCGGATATGGAAACCACGGACTTCCGAGTGCAGTGGGAGAATGTCCCAAATTTAAATCCTTTAGACAAGTCGATGACCATAAACATAGATTATGACCGAGACCTACCACTCGAACCAGTGCTCAATCACCCTTCCGTTCTCTCAGCCAAGACAAACGAAGGGAAATCAGGAAGGAGATCCACCAAGATAAAAGCAGTGCAAAAGGGACAACGACATCCACAAATCTATTCCTATTCCTAGGGAAACTTCCACACGGAGGAATACCTCTCAGAGTACACAGATGCTTCAGGTGTCAAAAGTTCTGATATCACAGGAGCCGCTGCACAGGCCAGTAGGTCTGTGTAGTTTGCTGCAGCAGACAGCACCTCACGGCCCACTGCATCACCAAGTTCAAGGCTGAACAACAAAAAGTTGCAGTCACCCAAGTGACGAAAACCTCACCATGCTTTGAAGAAGAGATGCCCGGCAAGAGTCCAACGCATTGCCGGCCTACACGGCGCAGACCGCCACCACAACCTGCAGTCACGGCAGCTATGTCAAAATTACCAACCTTCTACCAACCACACCTCTCCTGAAACTAACCACAACTCCCGACAAAATACTTCTCCAACCATACATGCAAATCCTGAGCTTTCCTCTACTCCAAGGCGCTTACTAGTACCAGAGCCTCAACTTCCTCCAAAACGTCCTCCAGCCCACCTCTGATACTTCTAATGCACCATGACTAACATTCACCTCTCCTTCCATCCCTGCCAGTCCCTTTGAGCAAATCCAACTACAATTCTCCTAACCAACAGTCCACACACCCATCACAACTAATTCCTTAAGTGACTTCCCAAGCATCCTAAGACCCATTGTCAAAAGTCTTCTAAGCACCTCACGGCCCTGCAATCCACAATGTCTGCTAAACTCCAAACAAGAGTATGATCGCAGAGGGGCTTTTTGCTACTATCTCTGAGAATGATACATTCATTGCAGCGATTTCAACACCCATCCGATTCTGAACTTAGTATTGGTTGCAAACTAGACATGCCGACACTTGCATGGCCTCCTGCAAAAACATCCAGACTTAACATTGTTTAACAATGTGTTAGAAGTAACCCATTTAACCCGTTTAAACCTCACCTTCCTGCCAAGCACCATCCAATGCTTGCTAAATGGTGACTGCATCCTTTGTACCAACCGTGTGTCACACAATTGTACATAATTATTTTGTATATATTATGCTTGTATCTGCGCTCTTCCCTCGCACTAAAAAGAACCTGAATGATCATGTCTCCGTTTTGCTCAGTAACATTATTCTTTCTCTCGAACAGGTCATGTCCTGTTGCCTTGAGATTTTGTATATAAAGAAGAGTGTTCCTTAATAAATAACTCAGTCGTTTCCAATCTGCGTTTGAGTTTACATCCTCTCTCGGCCCGTCACATTGGTGACCCCGGAAGTCGACTCGCTCCCACCGCCTTCCACCCCCACCCCTCGCCCCTTCATCGTTGGTACTATGACGGATGCTACGGCAGTTGGTGCTGCGGCCGCTCCATTCAAACTTTCATCGTTTGCCAGCGGAGAAGGCGTTTGCTTGGTTTCAGCGCGCAGAAGTCCACTTTCGTATCCGGGCATGACTCGCTCAACCACCAAAGCGGATTATGTTCTCGCGGCGATACCCGAGGACACTTTCCCAGAAATATCCGACTGGCTTTGTGAACAAGGAGACACCCCAATAGCGTATGACGACCTCAAATCATACCTTCTGCAGCAGTACTCGCCGTCGCCAGCCGCCCGTATAGCAAAGCTTTTTCAGCTCTCGCAACAACCGTTGGGGGACCAAAGGGCTTCGCTTGCCCTCAGGGAAATGACCAATATCGCTCGCCTTCAACCTGCCACAGACGGCTCTCCTCGTGAGGTGAACCTACTCCGTGCCCTTTGGATACGCCGTTTACCTGAACCTGTGCGCGCTGCCATACCCGATGTTGATAGTTTACCCATAAAGGACTTGATGACCAAAGCCGTCGCCCTTATGGACAGCCACTTCAAGACCTCCATCAACGGCTCCACCCCTGACGACGAGGATGCCTATTCAACGTCAACCGAAGCTGACATGAATGCCGTAGGACATACACGCCTACCCCGTGACGTGCCGAAGCGGCGACAAAGCCGCCCACCACCCACCAATCGCTCGCGCCCCAACGAACGACTTCTACAGCTACTTACTACCTCCCATCCGCCGCAGTTTTGTTACTACCACTTCAGATTCGGGGCAACCGCGAAGAAATGTGCCAAAGATTGTCAGTGGCCAAAAAACGTGTAAGTAGGCCATCGCTTGTGGCGGTGGCCTCCCATGTTTCTAATCTTTTCTTTTTACCTGATGCAGGAACGGGCGTGCGATATTTGGTAGACACACGGGTGCTTCTCGTTCTCTTTTGCCAAGGAAACTCTTCAAAGCACAACGTAGTCTGTCTACATCTGCCGACGTCCGCTTGGTAGCTGCCAACGGATTTGCGATACCCACCTACGGTTACGAGAACCTCACATTATCGTTCGGAAACGGTAAATTCAATTGGAAGTTTCTCGTTGCTGACGTCACAATGCCAATCCTCGGTGCGGATTTCCTCTCTCATTTCCACCTTCTGGTCGATGTCGCCCACCGACGATTGGTCAACGCAGACTCGTACTTGTCGACACCCTCTTCAACCCGCCCCCTCTAACCTCGCTCTCCACATCAGCGCACCCACGGATGCCTACGCCCACCTCCTCACGTCGTACCCGGAAGTTTTCCGTCCAGAACTTCGCCAAACGCCCACGGTTCCTGCCAAGCACGGTATTTATCACCATATCAAGACGACAGGACCCCCAGTCTTCGCAAAATTCAGACGTCTGGCACCGGAACGATTGGCAGCCGCCAAACAGATGTTCCCCAAAATGGAGAAAATGGGCCTTTGCCAAAAGGCCTCCAGCCCATGGTCGTCACCCTTACACATCGTTCTGAAGAAAGACGGCTCCCTCCGTCCGTGCGGGGATTACAGGCGCCTGAACATGCAAACAGAACCGGATCACTACCCCCTCCCAAACATTGCCGATGTAACCTCCTACTTGCACAAAGCAAAGGTTTTCTCTACGCTCCACCTCCAGAAGGGGTATTATCTGGTGCCTATGAACCCAGAAGACATCCCCAAGACCGCCATCACCACTCCGTTTGGCACATACACCTTCATTACTCCTGTTTTGGCCTTCGTAATGCTGGGGCAACGTTTCAACGTCTCATGGATGGCATCTTAGGGGACCTCCCTTTCTGTGTATGTTATGTGGACGACATACTTGTGTTCTCCTCCTCAAAAGAGGAACACCTCCGTCACCTGCTCATCGTGCTCGACCGCCTGCCAACAAAACTTGTAGTCCGGTACGACAAGTGTACCTTTGGCGCCAACGAAGTGTCGTTCTTAGGGCACCGTATCACTCCTGAAGGAGTCCATCCCCTCCCTGAGAAGGTATCAGCCGTTCAGAATTTCCCCACGCCCTCGACCGTCAAAGCTCTGCAGGAATTCTTGGGCATGATCAACTATTATCACTGTTTTCTGCCAGCCATTGCCGCCACTCTTGCTCCCCTCTACGCCTCCCTCAAGGGAAAGCCAAAGGACCTGAAGTGGGGTCCCCTTCAAGAAGCAGCCTTCTGCAATGCAAAGAAGGCCCTATCAACTGCTGCGGCTCTCACTTTTCCTATCCACACGCCCCTCTAATTCTCTCCACCGATGCCAGCGACGTCGCTATTGGTGCAGTACTCGAGCAGGTGGTCAAAGGCTCGCCCCGCCAATTGGCCTTCTTCGGCAGAAAACTGTCCAAGGCAGAATCGGGTTATTCTACCTTTGATCGAGAATTGCTGGCGGTGCACTTGGCTGTCCGTCACTTTCGCCATTTCTTAGAAGGTACGCCCTTCGTCATTCGTACAGACCACATGCCTCTGGTGCAGGCCTTCACTCGACAGTCTGACGCCTGGTCCGCCCGTCAACGCCGACATCTCTCCGCCGTGGCTGAAAACAATTGCACCCTCCAATACGTCCCTGGGAAAATGAATCCCGTTGCCGATGCCCTGTCAAGAAACACGTTGGCTCCCATTCAACTGGGATTGGATTACAACGCCCTGGCTGAAGCCCAACGACAGGATCCAGAGTATCAAGCTTGCAGGACATCCTGCACGTCCCTCCGTTGGGAGGATTTTCCCCTCGAAGACTCCAACACCACCCTCTTGTGTGACGTCAGTACTGGTAGACCGCGACCTTGGATTCCTGCTCCCATGCGCCGACAGGTGTTTGATTTCATCCACGGCCTTTCACATCCCTCGTGCCGTTCTACTGCACAGTTGCTGAAGGCAAAGTTCATTTGGCACGGCATTTCAAAGGATGCTAAGGATTGGGTCCGTGCGTGTACTTCTTGCCAAACTTCCAAAGTACATCGACACACGGATTCAGGAGTGGGTACATTTCCTCAACCTCAGCGTCGTTTTGCACACATTCACGTCGACGATGTAGGCCCCCTACCTACATCACAAGGACATCGTTACCTGTTTACCGTCATCGACCGCTCCACTCGTTAGCCTGAAGCCATTCCCATGGAAACTGCAACGTCCGCCTCATGTACATCTGCCTTACTCTCTGGATGGATTTCAAGATTCGGCATCCCGGAGCATATTACTTCTGACAGGGGAATAACTTTCACCTCTCAATTATGGACGTCATTAGCGAATCTCCTGGGCATCACCCTACATCAGACAACGGCCTACAACCCCGCTGCCAATGGAATGGTTGAACGTTTTCATCGCACCCTCAAAGCAGCTTTGATGTCCCGCTGCAAGGATTGCAACTGGTTTACTCAGCTTCCCTGGGTCCTCCTTGGACTAAGGACCACTCCTAAGGACGCCCTTGACGTCTCGGCAGCCGAAATGGTGTATGGCGACCCGTTGGTCGTCCCTGCCGAATTTTTCCCTTCTACGACCTCCTCCGACGATCTCCAGCGCATACGTCACGTCGTGGGAAAATTTACTCCGTGCCGCCAGACTTACAAGCCCCCAGCGAAGTATCACATACCAACGGACTTGCACTCTGCAACGCACGTCTTCCTGCGCAACGACACCAGCAAGCCACCACTAACGCCCCCTTACACGGGCCCTTTCCTTGTGATCCGATGCAGTCCGAAAGCATTCCTCCTAAACATTTGGGGCAAAGAAGACTGGGTCTCCATTGATCGTCTAAAACCTGCTTATCTTCTGCCAGATGACCCGCCTACAGTTCGCCTCTCTAGATCAGGGCGCCCTATTTAACATGTACAGTATGTCATTTTTAGGGGGGGAGCCATGTACCAACCGTGTGTCACACAATTGTACATAATTATTTTGTATATATTATGCTTGTATCTGCGCTCTTCCCTCGCACTAAAAAGAACCTGAATGATCATGTCTCCGTTTTGCTCAGTAACATTATTCTGTCTCTCGAACAGGTCATGTCCTGTTGCCTTGAGATTTTGTATATAAAGAAGAGTGTTCCTTAATAAATAACTCAGTCGTTTCCAATCTGCCTTTGAGTTCACATCCTCTCTCAGCCCGTCACACTTTGCTAATAAGTGACCTCAAATTAGAAAAAATACTCCTCTCCTCCTCCACGCACAAATGATGGAACCCAGACTGGGCAAGATTCAAGCAATCTATGGTGGAATGGGCTAGTGGATATATATAAAACCCTCACAATGACACCTCCATCCTATCACTGAATTTTAACAAACAACTAGATGCCTCAACCTTCATATCTATGTCTCAGGAAAAGTATTCAGAAATAAAGCATGTGGACGTGTGGTACCACAACAGCCGCATTAAGGAAATCAATGCAAGTTTCAAACGAATCAGAAAGCTCTTTAAATGACATAGAACCTATAAACTTTATGCTCTACTCGTTGAAATCACCAAACATTACTCACAGGTAACACTTGAAGTTAAGGTGGACAAATGGTTCTCACGGTGCTACAAAATCAACAAAAACACATCTCTAGTAAAGATAGTGGGCTGACCAAGACAAAAGCACAATTCTTCCTCCGCAACCCATAAATAGGCAGAGAATTCTGCTCACAGTCCGGAACAACATTATTGACGCTGCCTGTAACATGAGAGATGACACCGACAGCCCCTACACCATGAAAATACTCAACACAGCTTTCGCAAGAGACAGAAAAGACACTAGCTCTGGAGCCGACCTAGCCTCTTACAGTATGCTAAGGAACGTAGGAAGCCATGCAAGGTTAGTGTACTTGCTCTTAGTTAACAGAGCACACACTGCAAGACCAATAATATGGAGTCAACAAGACACGAAACCCATCCAAAAAACTAAAGAGCCAAATACCTTCCAACCAATAGCTTTAATTAGCTGCATATAAAAAGTCACTGAATGAATGGTACTCAGCAGACTTTAATGGAAAATAGGCCAACTACATCCTCGTCTTTATACCTACAGAAAAGTCATAACTTACCAAGGAATGTATTACCGATGTTCTCACAACAATCAACAACAAAAAAGCCTTTGTCATCTTGCTTGACCTCGAGAAGGCTTTCAAACTAGCCAGCTCCCCCAGCAATCCTCATCATACGTCTAGGAAAAAAGATTGACAGGACATCCACTGGCATGGACTCGGAATCACACACATAACCAAGAGGTTAGGGTCACCTTACAGTTAAAAATTCAAAGTTCATCCCCCTGGAAAACAGATTGCATCAGGAGGGCATACTAAACTCTTAACTTTTAAACCTACTCATGCAGAATCTAGCCACTCGGGACCTCCCAAACGGAGCAGAAATCTTCATATAAACAGAAGGCATATGCATTGTCTGCCCACAGAATGCCTCCCCCCCACCCCCCCCCCCCCCCCGCAAGGAGCACTGGACATAATCTAGCCTAAATGCAAAGACACAAAGAAGACCAAAGACATGGCCATCAAATACACACAAGATCCCCAAAATTTCACCCTCGTGGGTGAACCCATGTAATTGGGGAAACCTTTCACGTATAAAAGAGTAATCATTAACAAAACTCTGGTACCTGCCAACGAGGTTTCCTACCTCATGTAGGGAACAAAAATTCATCCCTCAGCCGTAAAACAAATGATCTCCCTTAAACAGGGATTATCAAAAAGCCTCCTAAGACTGTTTTACATCCAGGTAATTGAATCTCACATCGGCTATATAACACCTACGTCCTCCTCGTTGAGTGAAACTCAAAAAGCCTCCTTAGAAGTGGTACAAAACAATGTCATGAAATTCATCAGCAGCTCTGCAAGGTCATCCAGACTCTGCTTGTTAAGTACAGAAACTAACCTAATTATCCTTTCTGCTAGGGTCGACATCAGAAACTGCAGTATCATATTCAAGTCAATCAAAGGACACAGAGACTGCACTCCAAACAAGAGATATAATGTACTCCTCTCTATGGTGGAGGAGATTCCTCCGCCAAAGACACACGCAAAGAAACTGCTGGACACACCTAGGAGTATGGAAATACAAAATTAAGCCTTCAAGTCAAAGGACAAACTAAAACACAATGGCTACATCACCCATATCACGTTGACTCCTGTCCCCATCCAGTACACTTCATCATCCTTCCAGCAGCAAGAAAAGATCTCTGCACGCCAGAACAACTTACAGCTGCAGCCAAAATGTAATCATCAACACTTCAGCACCCAATATCTACTATACTGATGGATCACTTGTTCGTGATATTCCTGTAGTAGTATCAACAGTCGTCTCTCCATCAGCCTACATAGAAAACTGGTTGCTTTTAAAGCACGCCTCCACGCTACAAACCGTGCTAGTGGTGATTACCAAAGCTCTAGAATATTCGGCCAGTCTACGTGGAGGAAACGTGAAAATCTACAAAGATTCAGGAATAGACATTCTGGCTATCCAAAAAAAAAAAAAAAAAAAAAAAAATGAAAATGCCCACCTAATCACAGCAATAGATTACCTAGCCTTAGCCAACCAAAGAAACGACAAGCAAGTAACCTTAAACTCGATTTCAAGTCACACTGGAATAACTGTCAATGACGAGGCCGATTACCTAGCCAAATCTGACCTAATGTGCCAGGTAATCAGTATCACTCTTCAACCTTCACTAAAAGTCAATAAGAATCAAATAAAAGTTTTTTGCAACATGCAAAAGACTACCGAAGTAAGGCAAACCTTCCTTGATCGATCCAGATCAGTCAAATGGTACATTGAGTGAACAACTCTAATCCTGTATCCATTTGAGAAAACTAAATCCCCCGCTAAGTTGCAGTTATTTTTTGCAGACTGCAACTGGGATATTTGTGCAACTGGAATATCATCATTGATAATGACGTGGACCTAGCAGTACAACAGAGAAAAGAGAGACCGTGCAGCAACTGTCCGTATATTACTGACGAACTTCTACAACACTGTCTATTGAATTATTAAGAACGAGCCTACTAAGACAGGATTTCAACCCCAACATTCCTGAAACCGAAACAACAATTGCAAAACACATTATTGCTAATGTTTATACTTTCTCAGCCTTTCCCCGAAGCTACCTTCCCCTAGACAACATGCTTAACGTCTTTTTAGCTCTTCTCCCACTTGCAGTGTCTCTTCTCTTTTCTTATGAAGCTCTGGAATCCCTCCCAACTAAACATTAAATCTAAAAGCACGTAGACGTCTTAATGACCACAATAAATATTTTGTTCTAGTATTTTCAGGTACAGGAATGTTTATTGCACCCTTTCTCTACCACTCACATCCATCCACTAATCAATATCTAATTTTCAGCTCTATTCTAATCAGCTAAAACTTTATACTATTGCTCATCCTAAAGACTTTGGCTCAACATACTTAGCGATTTTCTTTTCTTCTTCTATGCCAATATCTTTAACCGTGGATAGGTAAACGTGAAGCATAAACGCTAACGCCAATATGCGCAAAACCACTTTTTCACTTCTGCGCTGCTTGGTTTGGCTTCCGAGCGGAAATTTATTCAGCAATGGTTAGTTAGACCAAAGACACAGCCGAAAAAACAACTGCCATTTTCCTCTGTCATACCGTTTTTTGGAAAAAGCCATTTTTGTTTTTCCTGGTAGCGTATACACTACATGTTTACCTGGTAAGTGACTGTGATTGATTTTCGCGAGTTTTACAATATTGATTATACTATATTCATTTCTGTGAATAGTGTTTTGATACTTATAGAGAACGTTGATAGATGATTTGAGAACATGATGTTAATGGTAATATTGGATGTACCTATAGTTTAATTTCCTGCTTTTTCTTTTCTTTCCAGATTTTTCAGTTTTCAGCCTAGGAGGTTCATCTTTCAACTAAAAATGCACTGAATGTAGCCCAGAATGTTAAGTGTTCATTATTTTCTGTTTTTTCTTAAAATATTTTCTACGATTCTAGCAATAGTTTTTGGATAATATATGTCACATAGACTCGAATAGTGTAAATAAGAAAGAGGAAATTTCATTATAGGCACTAGTTATTTTTTTGAAATTTTCTTAAAGAATAGTTAACTTTTTTCATTTCTGGATTTTCTTATACCATCGTATTTATCTATTATTCAAATTTTATGTATACAATTCTCAGTAGTCTTAATTTATAATTTATATTAGGAAAAAAATATTTTTGTCACGTAACTTTTTTTACGTTACTAAAAATTTCCCCCTTTTTCTTTTCTTTCCAGATTTTTCAGTTTTCAGCCTAGGAGGCTAATTTTTCAATTGAATATGCCTCCAGGACTCCTTAAAACTACCAATAGGCTGTTTTTATCAAGTAGCAAGCGTAAAGGCTCCCAGGGCCCTGAGAGTGGTAGTCTCTCAATAACAACAAACATTTATAGGTGTCAGTTAATAAAAAAAAACATTAAGTTACCCCCATGTTGTTAATTGAGTATATCCTTGTGGTAGATAGCTAGAATTATATATATTAAAAAAAATCATAAAAAAATGCATTACTGGAACTGCAAAGTGAAGTTGAAACAAGTGGTAGCATATACGCTACACGTTTACATGTTACGTTATCAATTTAGACGTTTACCTATCCAGGGTTAACTAAACCTTTCCCACCTCCTCCCCAAGCCCTTCTAGTCATCGGTACTTTATGCTGTACCTCTTTCGCTCCAACTAAACACGGTAGCCAGTGGGCTCTTCTGGGGAGGATGCCCTCCCTCTCTGTCACCTTCTTCCTTTCCTTTGACAGAAAAGAGGCTGGGGTGCCTTTAAAATAATACCAGCAAGCTGCTAATTATCATTGGCCCCTATCTTATCCAAAACCACCTACAAACAAAAGTTGCTGATCATTGTCAACCAACATCCTATCCAAAACCACCTACAAACAAAAGTTGCTGATCATTGTCAACCCACATCCTATCCAAAACCACCTACAAATATGCAAGAGCCCGTGCCTGGCCGTAATGGCCAGGCAATGTGAAAGAACAACACAAAAATATCTTCCTAAATATTCAGCCTTTATTTTTGACGAGTCGCATACATTACTATATATGGAAATGGAAATAATAATATGAGCACGTCCCAAACATCTCTTGCCAACTTTGTTTTACCAAATTTCGTTAAAAATGTTACGAGACTCAGCACTATTAACAAATATGAACATAATAGACTATTTTCACCCTCTGGAAAATAAACTCATCCAGGCAATAAGATAGTAATTATAAAACATTATCAAAAGCCCGATAATGAAAATTGTTGAAGAAAGGTTCAATTTAGCTATATGCATTAAGGATTAAACGAAAAGTTGCTCAAAAGACGACTTTTAAGAAATTGTATGTATATTCAAGGTAATTTTAATATGAAATGTAAAGAACAGAAATTTCAAATTTATAAGTCACAAAAAAAGAAAAAAAAAGATAGTTGCTGGACTAGTAAAAGTTAAGGTAATATAATGATTGGAAAGGATATGTTAATTTCTTGAGTTAGGTTCAGATAGTGGAATACAGTATTACAAGAATCTTATTTCAAAGGTAAGTAAATTAACTAATTTTCAATTTGATGAGTATTATATAAATAAGACTACTCTTTAGTATCACATTTAATAACTTCTGAGGCTAAATCCTCTTTTTTTCCATAAATTTGTTGATTAAGATAACTGAAGTCGTGTCTGTGAGAATAACAAATATATGATTCCTTTGTAATTTTCACCTAGCGTAATACCAGTAATTATTTGGAAAATCACATAGAACAATGACATTCAATAAAGAAAGCAATATATGGTTAAGTATAGAACAATATCGTAACTTGTCATGTCAAGGAAATAAATCTT
>NC_090737.1:91367129-91382129 GCF_036898095.1 Palaemon carinicauda | reverse complement strand
CATGTAAGAATTGACAACAACTAAAATTTTTAATGCATTTTTTTTTCTTTTCCATATACCAGTTTGGAAACAGATAGCGTTATGTAGACTGTAACAGTAAATACAATTTTCTCCCAAATATGTATAAAACTTGATCATTATACGACATATTAACCAATTGAAAGGATTTTTCCGAGAATGTTTTATGAACACCTCAAGCCCTGTTTCTCATGATCTTTGCACCACACTTCAATGGATTTTGAAAATAGTGACAACATTAAAATAAATAATTCCGATACAAACTATAAAAACTTTAACAAAACCCGAGGAAAAGAGATAAGATAAAACAAGGCGCCCGAGTGTACCCTCAAGAGAGGGCTCAGAAATTCATTGTTTTAACTAACTTGTAAGACAGCCAATGTAACTATAATTACTATCAACATTTGTGAATTCGTACACAACGCACTTAGATATTTGTAAAGGTAAGGTTTCGATTATGTTTAAGTAAGATACAATTGCGTATATTTTAGTGAAGAAATACCCAATCTGTATGTACGGATAAGCATTTCTTAGAATGTTGTCAAAATTTCTTTTGCAAATTAAAGCTAAGATTTTCCGAGTATTGTAGTTCTACATTTATGATGTATGTTGGAATAGTGAAAATGTAGATCTGAAGTGAAGTATACCGATTGAATATGAGTGGGCTAAAGAAAAAATCTCTGATATTTTGAGACTATCTGTTTGGTAGTACATGTAACGCCATCAGTATGGGAAGGTTGAGGAATATGGTGATTTCATAGCAGCATTAGAATCATGGTATTTTTTATACTTGGGTCAAGGGGATGAATGGACTATGATTGGTGGAGGAAAGGAGTGCTTGACTAGAAAGTCTTAGATAAGGCGATGTAGAAGAAAATTTTTTTTTTTTACATATCTAGCAGAATCGAGAGAGTGACTAGTTTAAAACTATGGTGATGGTGAGTTCTATTGCCGGTGAGTCTTATGTGTAGAATATGAAGCTGCATAAAACAAGGACACATCTGCTTCTGGATCCAATAGTTAAAGTGTGAATGCATTATTATTATTATTATTATTATTATTATTATTATTATTATTATTATTATTATTATTATTATTATTATTATTATTATTTTCTGTGAAACCGTCTTCTGTTAGACGGAACTACTTACTGTTCAACAATAGTGAGCTGGTTTGTGTTTAAGTTGTTGTGTATTTGGTTATTGTTCGTTGAGAGAGAGAGAGAGAGAGAGAGAGAGAGAGAGAGAGAGAGAAAACAACAACAACATTTATGTGCATTCATCTGAAACTCTGGAACTAAAATTCGTGAAAAGTCCCAAAAATTTCTGAAATATTTAAGAACTCCAATACAATGACTTGTTTAAAACACTGGATTATATTTCCAGCGAATAGAAATTACACGATAGATAAAGAAATTGGAGTATAAAATAAAACAAAAACGAATAACAACTCTGTACCCATTAATCAACTATGGGGTTATAAGTTGAACCCTATAAAACAGGATGATTTTTATATATTTTTCCAATGTATGGATTTTTTTGGGTAGAAGTACTTTACAACGCTGTCTTTCCCGTATGTTATATGAAGGGATATACGGTAGTTTGTTAAAATATTGAAGGAAATTTACGTTCTCAGAAATATTTGACATGTACCGACTATCTGGGTGATCATCTAAAAGTCATTGCATAGATCGGTCATGGAGAAAACTAGAATGTATAGGGTTGGTGAAATGGCGATATTTTGTTATGGGGGCAATATAGATAAAAGAATGTATTTTTTATTTTGTAAGCCATAGAACATAATCGTGATTTTTTTTTTGCGGGGGGGGGGTAGGATACTCATGAAGTTATATATATATATATATATATATATATATATATAAATTACATAAGAAGTCACTTTCTCTGTCTCCCCAGTATTTATAAACTCTCCAATGGCCGATTGACTGCTTAACACTCTTCATTCGCTTTCTTATTCTCTATTTGGCATATAACCAGAATTACTTTTCTATTTCGATCCCCATAGGAATGGCAATCTAGCTGCCCCCCTTTTACAAAGGATTTAATGGCATAATCAAATGTTTTTAAAAGTACATTATATTCCCTCATATCAAGCTCTTGTTAGAAAGAGGCTTATAAATATTACTGAAATTATAATAAAAGAGAGAAATAAGTTCACTAAGATACATGAGGATAAAACTGTAAAAGAATCGATCAATAAAATGTCGTCTGACCTTCAGAGTTATTAGATTATGGTGTGCGAGTGCTTAGTGATATCTTTGTAAACTGAAAAAAAAAAAAGAATAACGGCAAATGAATGGGAGATTCTTTATAGGATTGCAGGTGTTGACTTGAATCTGTTTATCGTCAATATTCAAGCTTTGGATAACAATTTAAAAAATAAAAAAAAAAGTTTTTTGGACACTCGGCTAATTTTTCTCTACTGATCTGTAATAACGCAGCTTAACAAAATAGCTTTATAGTTACCACCTAATGTTATTCACAATAACTTTATTATATGAAGGAATAACTTGGTAACATCTATATTTAACAGCCACATGACTCTACAAGTACTGTCCCATTCCCTGATAAGAAAGATGTCCATGATGAAAAAAGCAGGATCTATGAGATGATAGTAGAAGAACATAATTATAATATTTTATAGGGTTCATGTAATAAAGTTTTATCCTACTGAGCTGGATATTTTAATTTGATTAGCTGAAAGTAGTAATGAGGTGATAGATCATCAAAAACTATTATCAGTTATATAATAAAAATCTTAGAGTATACATTCAATTATTATTATCATTATTATTATTATAATTATTATTATTATTATTATTATTATTATTATTATTATTATTATTATTATTATTATCATTATTATTATTATAATCAATAAAATAGACTGGAATATGGGTATCTAGCCATCCCATTAAATTTGCAGTTTTCATTTAAGAATTTAACGCATATAGTACCATATATAAAACACCAACCAATTAAATGACATGTATGAAATAGATGAGAAATAAATGGAAAAGTATTACCCTTCATACAGATATATTATAGGTATATTATGGAAAACAAAAGGTACGTAAAAATATGGTATAACGTTGGAAAATATTTGATAAACTATTGTTTCAGACGGGAGAGCGACGCTTATTAATTAGTGTTTAATTCACATTAATTAAGTTGAATCATAAGTTTTAATTTTAGTGAGGGAATGTAAGTAATAACCTAAGAGTGAATGTATATTATATATATATATATATATATATATATATATATATATATATATATATATACATACATATATATGTATATATATATATATATATATATATATATATATATATATATATATATATATATATATATATATATATATATATGTGTGTTGTGTGTGTGTGTGTGTGTGTGTGTGTGTGTGTGTGTGTGTGTGTGTGTGTGTATTAGTTCTGTTTACGTGTCTTTTGGCTAGTTATAAGTAGAGAATAATAAAAAAAATAGATTTCATGTTATATAAAAGTCTGCTTTATATTTTTTCTCTGACAAAGATATAGTTTTATAAAGAATTATGTATAGGTTTGATAAATGTCATCTCAAAGATATCTGGCCTGACTTACTTCAAAAGGCCACATGTCAAATTTGAATCGACTGTTCCTGTTCTTCTTAAAAAGTGTAACCAGTGATCGCTCAAATAAGAATAACCTTTGGAATATGATCTACATTATTTCTTTTATCAATTTACATTTTCCTGTAAGTCTTTAATCCATCCTCCATCTCTTTGGTTACGTTTTTTTTTCTCAGTCTATTAAAGTTTATCTGTATGTATTTAAGTTTCTTTTTCACCTCTATAAATGTTTGTCTTACAGCTAGCAGTCTGCACTTATGTCTCTTTATAAAATTAACTTTCTCTGTTTATATCTGGTTATTCCTTCTGTTTGTAAATATGTTTGTACTTAATGTAACTTATGCGCACGCAAATTCAAGGCCAACGTCATCCGATTATATTTGCAAGAAACATACTCTTGTATCCGAGGGTAAAATATTATTCCAAGACTACCGTGACTACCCTTTGCTCCTTTTTTAAAAACTAAATATGTTAATTTTTTTAATGATTCTATTTCTCGAAAAGGAATCGTTTCCCAATATCCAGAGGAGCATAGGTGGCAATGCTTTTCAATCTCCAATAGCTGTCGCTTCAGAAGCATGATTATTTTATGAGTAATCTGAAGGTGAAATAACAAAACAAAAGTGGAAAACACAGCGAACACTATATTGTGTTTGTTATTTTTAAAACCTTTCAACACTGCAGAGAAGGGACCGATCAACAATGAATAAGAAAATGTATGTGAGGAGAATAAACATCGAAAAGATTTAACATTGTCCGGATATTGAATATCAGTAATTCTATTAATATTCTAACTTAATGTCAAGATGAAGACATTTGATCATGTTGCTTCCTCTAGTGACTTTTCCCAATCTTTTTCTATAAATGAGAATTAGTCAACTGTCGTAAGAGAGAGAGAGAGAGAGAGAGAGAGAGAGAGAGAGAGAGAGAGAGAGAGAGAGAGAGAGAGAGAGAGAGAGAGAGAGAGAAATAATCACACAGAAGAAAGTACGTTTTAAAAAGTTACCTGTAATTCACAAAAGAATCCAATTGTTGTAGAAGGAAGGATGCCTTCTGTAGTTTACGTTCAATTCATGAACGCTGATATCAATTTCAGATAAATAGACGCCATAAAAGGTTATTAAAAGGGAGATCCGACTACAAAAGGATAAGAAAATTAGATGAAGCTTAAGGATTTAGAATCGCATGGAGATATAGGAAGATAGGGAGACTGGATCAAATACCTTAAGAAGGAATTAGAGGAAGGTGCAGATATAGGGATAATGTAGTTACCGATATAACGTGATAGGAAGCTATGAAATGAATCCAACGACAGGAAAAGGTGTTAAACTCAAAAAAAAAGGAGAAGAAAATCAAAAGCCGTATGCAATATCGGAAGAAAGATGGGCACATATCTAAATAAGAAAATCAAAAGGTGAAAATCAGCCGCAATAAACATCTAATTGATCTGGATGAAATAACCGGAATAGATGTAAATATGCAAAGAAGCCAACAATATCGATCAGAAAAGTTTATTGGTTCATTTTAATTCTGATGAACATTAACTTTTTCTTTAAAAGTGTTTTGGATAGCAACACTCTCTCTCTCTCTCTCTCTCTCTCTCTCTCTCTCTCTCTCTCGTCTCTCTCTCTCTCTCTCTCTCTCTCTCTCTCTCTCTCTCGATGAATTTAATTAGGTGAAATAAAAATCTTGCTCTTCTCCTTCCCTGCTATATCTCATTCTTTCAACTGAAATTATTCTATTAAAAAGCATATACTTTTTTTAGAAGTGTTTTGGATAGCAACACACCCTCTCTCTCTCTCTCTCTCTCTCTCTCTCTCTCTCTCTCTCTCTCTCTCTCTCTCCTCTCCTCTCTCTCTCTCTCTCCCTCTCTCTCTCTCTCTCTCTCTCTCCTCCTCTCTCTCTCTCTCTCTCTCTCTCTCTCTCTCTCTCTCTCTCTCGATGAATTTAATTTGGTGAAATATAAATCTTGTCCTTCTCCTTCCTTGCTATATCTCATTATTTCAACTCAATTTATTCTATTAAAGAGCATATACTTTTTTTAGAAGTGTTTTGGATAGCCACACACCCTCTCCCTCTCTCTCTCTCTCTCTCTCTCTCTCTCTCTCTCTCTCTCTCTCTCTCTCTCTCTCTCTCTCTCTCGATGAATTTAATTAGGTGAAATATAAATCTTGTCTTTCTCCTTCCCTGCTATATCTCATTATTTCAACTCAATTTATTCTATTAAAGAGCATATGCATTTCATCAGGGGGCAGTATTTGGGAACAGAGGCAACGGCATTCTCATCCGAAGGGAATTTGCATACGTATCTTACCTGATATGGACGAGGCGAAAGAACTCTGTTCCAACCGATTCAAAACAAACGACTTAATATCGCTGCATCATTTCCCAGAGAAAAGCAGAGGCCCCCAGACACTTATCAGCAAGTCGTTCCGAAAATGCATATAAACAATGGGTCCCCTTTTTCCTTGAGTTTTCAGACGTACACCATTTTCCGAAGTGGGCTAAAAGTATTCGAGATTTGCAAGACAAAGGACTTTTTAAGCTTTATCTTCAAAGTATCTTCAGCTAAGTTTTTCACTGACTTACGGGCGGATTAACAACTTTCTACAATTTAAAGTATTTTGTTTTCGATTTTCCCATATCTCTTTTTTTTACCATGCTCTTGATTTTTTTTTTCTTTGTCAATTTGGGAGTTTACTACGCTATCGGAATTATTTTGAAGGATGAGATAGGATAATTAAATAGGTCACTTGAATATTTGCTTGAATTGATTATCATAAAATAAGAGAGAGAGAGAGAGAGAGAGAGAGAGAGAGAGAGAGAGAGAGAGAGAGAGAGAGAGAGAGAGAGAGCATTCTTATTTAAAAGTCTAAAATCACACAAGATATTTGGCACCATCCTAAAAATTGTATCCAATAACAAAATTAAACATACTTACCCTCAGTTAATTAGACATTCTTACTTAGATCCAAAGGATTAGGCCAACCAAATGCATAATGTAAATGAGGCAGTAAAAAAAAAAAAATGTATATCAATCCTTTAGTTGAAGTCTTCAAACACATACAGACGAAAACACACTGTCACACACGTGCACAGGAACATACACACACACATGCACGTGAACGCGCAAAATGCCTTTTTATCTGCATAATTCAAAGAATATTGAGGAATAAGTATATCTTCATTAAGAGAGTTACATGATGATATCAGTCATCGTTCCACTTTTTTTTTTTATCTTTTTGTAGAGTAACTTAAATATTAAGTGCTTTGACCGTGGAGTTTTCCAACCTGTGTAAGCAGGTTCGAATTAGCAAAAATTTGAGGTATGCACACTTTTTCGTGTTATTGAGACGTAATAAAAAAAACAAGTTACTGCTATTCAACGATCAGCTGTGGGCTTGTCCCCTCACCGTCCATTCTGGCTTCCCTTCATGGCAGAGTGGAGAAGAGAAGGATCATGAATCCCACGATGCCTCACCTTTGCGGAGTCATAAGAAAAGACCCACCTTCTCTCTCTAACCAGCCATGGAACACATCCATGAATCATATGAGAACAACAAAGAAGTCACAGAACAAAACCCCCCAACGACTTGAACAATGTAGGAGAGGACAATGATGATACAACCGTTAATTCCTTCCCAGCAACCACCTCCACAAGACATCTCACCAACTGTACGTCCACCGTGCCAACCAGATTCAGAGCATACTTCTGGCCCAAATACGACCCTCCTATGCTTCCATATCCGCAATACAGGCAAGGAATCCACAGCTAAAGATGACGGTTAGGCCCAGTCGCCGAGGACAACTCGTCATCTACGCCCCGGATATGGAAACCCCGGACTTCCGAGAGTAGTGGGAGAATGTCCCAAATTCCAGCCCTTCAGACAAGTCGATGACCATAAACATAAATTATGACCTAGACCTACCACTCGAACCAGTGCTCAATCAACCTTCCATTCTCTCAGCCAAGACAAACGAAGGAAAATCAGGAAGGAGATCCACCAAGATAAAAGCAGAGCAAAAGGGACAATGACATCCACAAATCTATTTCTATTCCTAGGGAAACTTCCACACGGAGGAATACCTCTCAGAGCACAGAGATGTTTCAGGTGTCAAAAGTTCTGACATCACAGGAGCCGCTGCATAGGCCAGTAGGGTCTGTGCAGTTTGGAGCAGCAGACAGCACCTCCACGGTCCACTGCATCACCAAGTTCAAGGCTGAACAACAAAAAGTTGCAGTCACCCCAAGTGACGAAAACCTCACCATGCTTGGAAGAAGAGATGCCCAGCAAGAGGTCCAATGCATTGCCGGCCTACACGGCGCACACCACCACCACAACCTGCAGTCACGCGCAGCTCTGTCAAAATTTCCAACCTCCTACCAACCACACCTCTCCTGAAACTAACCACACCTCCCGACCTAATACTTCTCCAACCACCACATGCAAATCCTGAGCTTTCCTCTCCTCCACGGCGTTTACTAGTATCAGATCCTCAACTTCCTCCAAAACGTCCTCTAAAGTCAAAACAAGCCACCTCTGATACCTTCTAATCCACCATGACTAACATTCACCTCTCCTTCATCCCTGCCCAGTCCCATTGAGCAAATTCCAACTACAATTCTCCTAACCAACAGTCCACACCACCCCATCACCACCAATTCCTTAAGTGACTTCCCCAACATCCTAAGACCCATTGTCAAAAGTCTTCTAAGCGCATCACGCCCCTGCAATCCGAAATTTCTGCAAAACCCCAAATATGAGCATGATTGCAGAGGGACTTTTTGCTACTATCTTCTGAGAATGATACAATCATTGCTGCAATTTCAACACCCATCCGATTCTGAACTCAGTATTGGTAGCAAACTAGACATGCCGACACTTGCACGGTCTCCATCAAAAACATCCGGACATAACATTGTTTAACAATGTGTTAGAAGCAACCCATTTAAACCCCGTTTAAAACCTCACCTTCCTACCAAGCAACATCCAATGCTTGCTAAATGGTGACTGCATCCTTTGCTAATAAGTGACCTCGAATTAGAGAAATACTCCTCTCCTCCTCCACCCACAAAAGATGGAACCCAGACTGGGCAATATTCAAGCAATCTATGGCGGAATGGGATAGTGGATATATATAAAAACTCTCACCCAATGACACCCCCCATCCTATCACTGAATTTTATACAAAACAACTAGATGCCTCAACCTGTATATCTATGCCTCAGAGAAAGTATTCAGAAACAAAGCATGTGGACGCCTGGTACCCACAACAGCCGCATTAAGGAAATCAATGCAAGATTCAAACGAATCAGAAAGCTTTTTAAATGACATAGAACCCATAAACTTTATGCTCTACCTCGTTGAATTCACCAAACATTACTCATAGGTAACACTGGAAGTTAAGGTAGACAAATGGTACTAACGGTGCTACACAAATCAACAAAAAACACATCTCTAGCAAAGATAGTAGGCTGACCAAGACAAAAGCACAATTTTTCCTCCGCAACCCATAAATAGGCAGAGAATTCTGCTCACAGTCCGGAACAACATTAGTGACGCTGCCTGTAACATGAGAGATGACACCGACAAGCCCCTACACCATGAAAATACTCAACACAGCTTTCGCAAGAGACAGAAAAGACACTAGCTCTGGAGCCGACCTAGCCTCTTACAGTATGCTGAGGAACATGGGAAGCCACGCAACAGAGCACACACTGCAAGACCAATAATATGGAATGAACAAGACACGAAACCCCATCCAAAAAAACTAAAGAACCAAATACCTTCCAACCAATAGCTTTAATTAGCTGCACATAAAAAGTCACTGAAAGAATGGTACTCAGCAGATTTTAATGGAAAATAGGGCCAACTACATCCTCGTCTTTATACCTACAGACAAGTCATAACTTACCCAAGAATGTATACACCGATGTTTTCACAACAGTCAACAACAAAAAAAAGCCTTTGTCATCTTGCTTGATCTCAAGAAGGCTTTCGAACTAGCCAGCTCCCCCCCAGCAATCCTCATCCTACGTCTAGGAAAAAAGGTTAACCAGGACATTCACTGGCATGGACTCGGAATTACACACATAACTCAAGAGGCTAGGGTCACCCTACCAATTAAAAATTCAAAGTTCATCCCCCCGGGAAAACAGATTGCATCGGGGAGGGCAATACTAAACTCTTAACTTTTAAACCTACTTATGCAGGATCTAGCCACTCGAGACCTCCTAAACGGAGCAGAAATCTTCATATAAACAGAAGGCATATTGCATTGTCTGCCCCACAGAAAGCCTAACTCATAGCCAAACGCCCGCCCCCCTCCCCCCCCCGCAAGGAGCACTGGACATGATCTAGCCTAAATGCAAAGACATTTGCCTAAATATTAACCACAAAGAAGACCAGAGACACGGCCATCAAATACACATAAGATCCCCAAAATTTCACCCCTCGTGGGTGAAACCCATGAAATTGGGGAAACATTTCTCGTATATAAGAGTAATCATTAACAAAACTCTTAGTACCCTGCCAACGAGGTTTCCTACCCCCATGGAGGGAACAAAAAATTCATCCCTTCAGCCGTGAAACAAATGACCTCTCTTAAAACAAGGATTATCAAAAAGCCTCCTAAGACTATTTTACATTTCAGCGCAATTGAATCCCACATCGGCTATATAACACCTACGTTCTCCTCGTTGAGTGAGACTCAAAAAAGCCTCCTTAGAAAGGGGTACAAAAACAATGTCATGAAATTCATCAACGGCTCCTGCAAGGTCATCCAGACTCTGCTTTGTTAAGTACCAAAACTAACCTAATTTTACCTTTCAGTTAGGGGTCGACATCAGAAACTGCAGTATCATATTAAAGTCAATCAAAGGACACAGAGACTGCACTCCAAACAAGAGATTTAATGGACTCCTCTCTATGGTGGAGGAGATTCCTCCCGCCAAAGACACACCGCCAAAGAAACTGCTGGACACACCTAGGAGTATGTAAATACAAAATTAAGCCTTCAAGTCAAAGGACAAACTAAAACACGATGGCTACATCACCCCCTATCATGTTGACTCCGGTCCCCATCCAGTACACTTCATCATCCTTCCAGCAGAAAGCAAAGATCTATGCACGCCACAACACAATTACAACAGCAGCCAAAATGTAATCATCAACACTTCAGCACCCCAACATCTACTATACTGATGGATCACTTGTTCGTGATATTCCTGTAGTAGTATCAACAGTCGTCCTCTCCATCAGCCTACATAGAGAACTGGTTGCTTTTAAAGCACGCCTCCACGCTACAAACCGAGCTAGTGGTGATTACCAAAGGCTCCAGAATACTCGGCCAGTCTACGTGGAGGAAACGTGGAAATCTACAAAGATTCAAGAATAGACATTCTGGCTCTCAAAAAAAAAAAAAATCCACAAAATCAATATCTAATTTTCAGCTCTCTTTTACTCAGCTAAAACTTTATACTATTGCTCATCCTAAAGACTTTGGCTTAACATACTTAGCGATTTTCTTTTCTTCTATGCCCAATATCTTTTAACCGTGGATAGGTAAACATGAAGCATAAACGCTAACGCCAATATGTGCAAAACCACTTTTTTCACTTCTTGCGCCCGCTTGGTTTGGCTTCCGAGCGGAAATTTATTCAGCAACAGTTAGTTAGACCAAAGACACAGCCGAAAGAACAACTGCCATTTTCCTCTGTCTCACCGTTTTTTGGAAAAAAGCCATTTTTGTTTTTCTTTGTAGCATATACACTACATGTTTACCTGGTAAGGGGACTGTGATTGATTTTCGCAAGTTTTACAATATTGATTATACTATATTTATTTCTGTGAATAGTGTTTTGATACTTATAGAGAACGTTGATAGATGATTTGAGAACATGATGTTAATAGTAATATTGGATGTACCTATAGTTTAATTTCCTGCTTTTTCTTTTCTTTCCAGATTTTTCAGTTTCCAGCCTAGGAGGTTCATCTTTCAACTAAAAATGCACTGAAATGTAGCCCAGAATGTGTTCATTATTTTCTGTTTTTTTCTTAATATTTTCTACGATTCTAGCAATAGTTTTTGGGATAATATATGTCACATAGACTCGAATAGTGTAAATAAGAAAGAGGAAATTTCATTATCGGCACTAGTTATTTTTTTGAAATTTTCTTAAAGAATAGTTAACTTTTTTCATTTCTGGATTTTCTTATACCATCGTATTTATCTATTATTCAAATTTTATGTATACAATTCTCAGTAGTCTTAATTTATAATTTATATTAGGAAAAAAAATATTTTTGTCACGTAACTTTTTTTACGTTACTAAAAATTTCGCCCTTTTTCTTTTCTTTCTAGATTTTTCAGTTTTCAGCCTAAGAGGCTAATTTTTCAATTGAATATTCCTCCGGGACTCCTTAAAACTACCAATAGGCTGTTTTTATCAAGTAGCAAGCGTAAAGGCTCCCAGGGCCCCTGAGAGTGGTAGTCTCTCAATATCAACAAACATTTATAGGTGTCAGTTAATAATAAAAACATTAAGTTACCCCCATGTTGTTAATTGAGTATATCCTTGTGGTAGATAGCTAGAATTATATATATAAAAAAAATCATTAAAAAAAATGCATTACTGGAACTGCAAAGTGAAGTTGAAGCAAGTGGTAGCCATATACGCTACACGTTTACATGTTACGTTATCAATTTAGAACGTTTACCTATCCAGGGTTAAATAAACCTTTCCCCAACTCCTCCCCAAGGCCTTCCAGTCATCGGGACTTTATGCTGTACCTCTTTCGCTTCAACTAAACACGGGAGCTAGTGGGGCTCTTTTGGGGAGGATGCCCCTCCCTCTCTGTCACCTTCTTCCTTTCCTTTGACCCGAAAAGAGGATGGGGTGCCTTTAAAATAATACCAGCAAGCTGCTAATTATCATTGGCCATATCCTATCCAAAACCACCTACAAATAAAAGTTGCTGTTCATCGTCAACACACATCCTATCCAAAACCACCCACAAACAAAAGTTGATGATCATTGTCAACCCACATCCCTAACCAAAACCACCTACAAATATGCAAGAGCCCGTGCCTGGCCGTAATGGCCAGGCAATGAGAAAGAACAACACATGGATATCTTCCTAAATATTCAGTCTTTATTTTTGACGGGGTCGCACACACTACTATATATGGAAATGGAAATAATGATATAAGCACGTCCCCAAACATCTCTTGCTAACTTTGTTTTACCAAATTTCGTTAAAAATGTTACGAGGCCTCAGGACTATTAGCAAATATAAACATAATAGACTATTTTCACCCTCTGAAAAATAAACACATCCAGTAAGATAGTTATTATAAAACATTATCGAAAAGCCAAATAAAGAAAATTGTTGAAGAAAGAAAGGGGGTTCAGTTTAGCAATCTGCATAAAGGATCAAACGAAAAGTGGCTCAAAAGACGACTTTTAAGAAATTGTATGTATATTCGAGGTAACTTGAATATGAAATGTAAAGACCATAAATTTCAAATTTATAAGTCAAAAAAAAAAAAAAAAAAAAAAAAAAAAGGATAGTTGCTGGACTAGTAAAAGTTATGGTAATATAATGATTGGAAAGGAAATGTTAATTTCTTGAGTTAAGTTCGGATTGTGGACCACATTATTAAAAGAATCTTATTTCAAAAGTAAGTAAATTAACTAATTTTCAATTAAATGAGTATTATATAAATAAGACTACTCTTTAGTATCACATTTAATAACTTCTGAGGCTAAATCTCCTTTTTTTCCATAAATTTGTTGATTAAGATAACTAAAGTCGTGTCTGTGAGAATAACAAATATATGATTCCTTTGTAATTTTCACCCTATCGTAATGCTAATAATTATTTGGAAAATCACATAGAACAATGACATTAAAGAAAGAAAGCAATATATGGTTAAGTATAGAACAATATCGTAACTTGTCATGTCAAGGAAATGATTCTTATGACTTTTTTTTTAAAAGTTTAAAATTTCATGCATACAGACAAGCACTGGGAACTAGGAAGATACTCAGAAGCTATATAATTATGGAAGAAAAAGTTGAAAGAGTTTGAATAGTAAGAAAGTAATTGGGAATGGAAGCAAAGTACTAAAGGAAATAGTGGTTGGTGGTAAAGTTCTGAAGGGGCTGTGCGATTGGGGCATTAAGTTATAACTGAGACGCTAGTAAACTTTATTAAACAGACATGGAGATTATATACCAGGAATTGCAAAGAAGATCATCACAAAAATTCAATCAAAATAACACATGATCTTCCAGGCTTACATAGGCTGGTTTATTACCCAGTGCGGGCAATGATGAAATAGAGAAGCTAAACAGTTAGTGTACATAAATGTATGAAACACGTCTAGCATAGGATAAGCTCAAGAGCTTTAGGAAATGAACATGATGCACCCAAAAAAACCTTTCAGTGAATCTGAAGTGTAACTTTTATTTTTTAAAACAATATTAGAAGAACGCTGCTCCAGGTCATTCTTTATGGATAGAGAGACTATCTATGTAATAAAATCATCTCTTTTTTTTTTGAGTTTCTAGGAATGATTCCTTTTTTCATGGTTTTTTAATGACATCATTTTTTCCTATATGTGGTTATAAAGCAACAGATAATAAATTAAAATAACAAAATGTACTGAGAAAATTATGAAAACTGAAATGACAAGGCTTCAATAACGATATTTATTTCCATATATATCTTCAGGAATAGAGTATTGATTCTATATTCCTTTTAAGTATCCAAACATATCTAGTGGACTATTTATTTTAGCTAATAAAATGACCATTTGCACCAAAAAGATAAAATTATTATTGTATTTTGGAGTGGTAATGTCTAGCTAAGAGTTAGAAATCATTTAAGGTTTCTTGAATGAATTGCCTTTCTTTTTTATTATCAAATTAGCATCATATGTACCCGCATTGAACAAAATTGAGAATTAGATACGTAAATGCCAAATTTAATGACAATCTCACTTATTTTCCATTCTTTATTTAAACCACCGAGCCATCGCCTAGACCTAGAAGATCTTTAAAACTAAAATGCTATAAGTAAGAGAATACAAGAGCATTTTTACAAACTTCACCTAACTTAAAGTCAGACCTTCTTCCCTCTCATTAGGACCAGTTCTTGAAAAGTTTTTGGTAACAGGAATCGCCGGGAAACTCGTTGGGCCGAAGGGCAACAGCTAATCCAGTAAAAAAGGAAAGAAAAGGTGGAATTAATTTAACCATGTAACGAACCTTTTACTTTTTTGTAATATATATATATATATATATATATATATATATATATATATATATATATATATATATAT
>NC_090737.1:91354629-91359629 GCF_036898095.1 Palaemon carinicauda | reverse complement strand
TATATATATATATATATATATATATATATATATATATATATATATATATATATATATATATATATATATATATATATATGGCTTGAACGATGTTTGTCCGCCGATGAAATGCATAACCCAGTTCATAACTTTATATAAAAAAAATCAATTAACGAACCAACATAAAGTGCCTCATTTTGGCTGATTACAATTCTGGCTATTAATCTGGTTACCAACATATGGAATGAGGCTCATCATCCATATTGTGTAGAGGTGGTCAAAGTATTTTCTTTTGAATTTCATCTATCCTACGATGAAAATAACGACAAATTTATATGAATCAATCTAATAGTGGAAGATAAATAAAAAAATATTTATTTTTGTGAACATAGATGAATGAATAATTGGATATATTGAATTCTGAATAGATGGCCGGAAATTTGGAGATTGTAATGCAAGGAGAGAGAAATCTGAATTAGTAGAAATTTCATAAAATCTATGGGTGACCCTGATTGGACTTCCAATTTCAGAAATTCTTTTTAGCAGTTATCACATGAGTTTTTAGCTCATTCATTGTGAATAAGAAGATAGGATATCCACAAAAAGAGAATGAAGTCCCCTTTCCACCGGCAGCTGGCGAGGTCATTACCTTTGCCAACATCGTTGCGAAGGCTATGTTTTCAAAGTGGTCTATTTATTTTTGCCTTGCTCTTGCCTTGTGTTTTTATAACTCGCATAACTAAAAAAATATTTGAGAGTCTCATAAAATTTGGCGGGATGTTTTGTAATGATGGAAGGACACATTGATCAGTTTTTGGGAGTGACTGAGTCAAAACACAAGACCAGAGTCACGAAAAGGTAAAAAACTTCCATTTGCCTAAAGGTGCATAATTAAATTGCCTCCCTTTGATATACATCATTATCTAGTGATGTCAATTGAATAAATTTCATTTCATTTTATCATGAAAGTAGCATCATGTGCTATTCCCAAGCTAAAAGCTTGAGAATTAGAGAAGGAAAGGCCTACTTTAAAGGGAACCTAAATAATTTTCTGTTATTCAATTAAACTAATGACGATGAAGATCTTTAAAATAAAATTTATGTAAGAAGCAGAATAAAAGAGCATATTTACAAAGTCCGGCAAACTCAAAGTCAGACCTTCTTCCTTTAATTAGAATCAGTTCTTAGAAAATTTTTGGTAGAATTAATTGCTGGAAAACATGTTGGGCCGAAGGGCAACAACTAATCCTGATATGAAGGAAAGTAAAGAGGGATGTCATTTTACCATGGTGACACACCCACAAACACTCACACACATACACACACACACACACACACACACACACACACACACACATATATATATATATATATATATATATATATATATATATATATATATATATATATATATATATATATATATATATATTTATATTGATATATATATATATATATATATATATATATATATATATATATATATATATTTATATTGATATATACATACATATATGTATACATATATATATATATATATATATATATATATATATATATATATATATATATATATATATATATATATATATATATATATATATATATATATATATATATATATATGTATATATATATATATATATATATATATATATATATATATATATATATATATATATATATATATATATATGTATATACATATATATATATATATATATATATATATATATATATATATATATACATATATATGTATATATATATATATATATATATATATATATATATATATATATATATATATATATATATATATATATACTATATATATATATATATATATATATATATATATATATATATATATATATATATATATATATACATATATATATATATATATATATATATATATATATATATAGATACACATATAGATAGATAGATGGATACATAGATAGATAAATATAAACATACACACCCACACATACACATACACACACACGTATATATATATATATATATATATATATATATATATATATATATATATATATATATATATATATATATATATATATATATATATATATATATTTATATATATATATATATATATATATATATATATATATATATATAATATATATATATATATATATATATATATATATATATATATATATATATATATATATATATATATATATATATATATATATTCTCTTTTGGACACAAATTTTCAACTTCTCTTCTCTTCAAAACATCCTTAACCTGGCTGCTTCGTCTGATCATGTTCCCATTGTTTAGAAATCCATTAATAATTTTCTGGACTTAGATCTTTAGCTATGTCCATACTTGATGTAGTATTAGTTTCCCAGAGAAGATGAAGCACGTAGCATAATGGTAATCTCTGGTATTGAGTTCATAACATTTTTGTCTACTATGCATTTCCTTCCACCAACCATCTTTACCTGGAGCTAGCCACGGACATAAAGTTGTGCATGCTATCATGTTTTCTAAGATAATGTCCTTTTAATATTTAAGAACTTTTCATCACATTTTGTCTTATAAAATTGAAACTCAGTTCATAGATATACTCATCGGAACAATAAACCAAACCAGACGTCCTTTTTTTTACCCGGGTTGGCCAAAGAAAGATCTCAATCTAATGGGCAGCACCGTTTTTTTTACCGGTGTATTTGCCTCAACAAATATTATTCAAACATCTATCATGAAATATTAACAAATCCCTTCCATGTTTAACTTGCGCCCCCACCCCAACCCCCAACTTCAATCATTCAACACATCAACTTTGAATCATACACAGTTTACTGAAATATATTTCCCCTTTCTCGTTTAGATTACATATTCAGTTTAATACGCAATAAACCATATAAAATTCAGTTATTTAGCGTCTATATACGATTTGGTTGAATTCTAGTATTTAATCTAATGACCCATATCTTGTGTTTGATTGATCGTTGGATAGAAATATCCTATATTTAGCACCTGCTGATACCGACAAAACCTTACACTAAGTTCCCAACTCAATATTTTTTCCAGATATTTGTTAGTTAATCCTTTGTAGTCTCAATAGGCCATATATTGGTAATGATGTCAATTTAAGTTGTACTATGTATAAATCTCTCTCTCTCTCTCTCTCTCTCTCTCTCTCTCTCTCTCTCTCTCTCTCTCTCTCTCTCTCTCTCTCTCTCTTTGATGATAAGAATTTCATTTAAATATTCAAATAACCTATGACAATTAGCCTATCCCATTTTTCAAAAAAATTCCAAAGCGTAATAAACTTCAAACTTATACATATAGATAATATAGCAGTAAAAGAATGCAATCATCGCCATAATTAAAAAAAAAATGAAGTTGACGATAAAAGAAAATAAAGTAAAATCAAAATTATAATACTCCAAATAGTAAAAATTCGTTAATCCGTTCTAAAGTCAGTGATAAAGTTTTCTGAAAATACTTTCAAGACAAAGCTAGAAAAATCCTTTGGTTTCTTGTCTTACAAATATCGAGTGCTTTTAGCCCAAATTCCGAAAATGGCGAACGCATGCAACTCAAAGAAAAAAGGGGACCCATTGTTTATGCATTTTCGGAACGACTTGCTGATAAGTGTCTGGGGGACTCTTTCTCTCTCCGTGAAATGATGCAGCGATATTAAGTCGTTTGTTCAGAATCGGTTGGAACGGAGTTCTTTCGCCTCGTCCATTGCAGATAAGATACGTATGCAAATTCCCTTCGGATAAGAATGCCGTTGCCTCCGTTCTCAAATGCAGCCACTGATGAAATGTAAATGCTCTTTAATAGAATAAATTGAGTTGAAAAAAAAATATGTATAGTAGGGATGGAGAAAGGCAGGATTCTTCTTTCACCTTATCAGAGTCATAGAGAGAGAGAGAGAGAGAGAGAGAGAGAGAGAGAGAGAGAGAGAGAGAGAGAGAGAGAGAGAGAGAGAGAGAGAGTCTGGCTACGCTTAACACTTCTCCAGAAAGCTTGATGATCAAATAATTTACATAGGCCAATAGAGTCATTTGATTGATTTTGTTTGTATTTTTATATGTTTACATCTATTCCCTCTCTTCCATTTCGTGTGCTTTTCGATATTACCTAAGGCATTTGATCTCATTTCCACATATCTCCATAACCTAGGTCAATGGTATAGTTTTTTTTTTTTATTATTATTTTTTTTTTATTGTAAGACCTTCCATCACTCTTTCTTTCTTGATTCATTTAATGGTTTTATATTACGTTTCATCTCTAAATACATCATCCGCAGATCTGCACCTTCCTTTGAATCCTCCTTAAGGTGTTTGATCAAGTCTCCCTATCTTCCCATATTTCAAGGTTACTTTCAATCGTTAATCTTGATCTCCATTTCCTATCCTCTTATTCGTATCTCCCTTTTAGTCTTCTTCTATGACGTTTAAAATCCTTAAACTGATATCAGCGTTCATGGATTGAACGTAAACTTCAGATAGAGTCTTTCATTCTTCAATAATTGACTTATTTTACAAATTGTCGCTCACTTTTCCACAGTCGACTAATTCTTTTTAGCAAAAATGTTGGACTGGGTTAACCGAAGAAACACCCTGAATAAACGTCTTCATCTTTACATTACGTTAGAATAATAAAACAATTACTGATATTCAAAACCTAAGAAAAGTGAAACCTTTTCAATGTTTATTCTCTTACATAAACATTCTTTTTCGCCGTTGGTCGAACTCTTCTCTGCAGTGTTAAAATGTTTTACCAATAGGAAACACTATACAGTTTTCATTGATTTTTTCCACTTTTGTTTTGATATTTCACTTTCAGATTTCCTTCAAATAATCCTGCAGCAGAAGCGATACCCAATGGAGATTAAAAAGCAAAGCGACCGATGCTTTCCCGAATATTAAGAAAAGATTTTTTCTCGAGGACGATACTCTTGAGCAACATTATATTTATTTAATTGTTAATAAAGAGAGAAAGTAAGTCTCGTTATTCCTGCAATT
>NC_090737.1:91334629-91349629 GCF_036898095.1 Palaemon carinicauda | reverse complement strand
GTGGCCGGCAGCTAGGTACTACCTTGTGTAGTTACTGGCCGGCAGTCATTGCCGGCCAACACTGGCTGTTGCTGGCCGGCAGCTACTGCCGCCGGCACAGGCATTTGAACCAGAAGGCTGCCGCCCTATAGCTGTTAAGTAGTATACTTTAAAGCTAATTGTGGTGTGTGCCGGCCGGCAAAGGCAGGCCGGCACACATCCTCCTATACTGTACTAGTATTCTTCTGTATAGCATATACAGTAAGAAGAAAACTATAGTAAAAGTTTAGGTACAGCACTGTATCTTCTAACACTATTGTGTTTTCTTGCACAGCCCTTTGCTGTTGCCCTCAGACAGGAAGCAGAGTCTTCCCCGTCTATTATCCAGGATTTTAAAATCATTGCCTAGGTGTGAGCTCCACCTGTTTCCTCTGGAAACTTTGCATTGGTTACTCTAGTAGAGATAAACCAATTTTGATTTTATTATCTGGAAAGCTGCAACAATGGGTTGTGAGGGAAACACAAGTGTGTGTCTTTCCTTTATGAATTGTTATGCTATACTATGCATATCTAGTGATACATAGTTCACTTGATACTCATGGAAATTTTTTCTCTTCACAGGAGGACCCTCCGAAGTGCGGAAATGTTTTCTGCAATGTCCGTAGCAGGAACCTCTGCGGACATGAGTGTTGTAGGAGACACGCAGCATGCGCTGTCTCCAAGGATGATCTCCAGTATTGGGACCCTCAGGTATGTACTGTATGCACTAACCTGATTACTGAGGCTTTTGATTCCCCTAGAACGGCGGAATCAAGGGATATAGCTAGGGAAAAGCTCCGTACTTGGGTAAGGGGCTTCAAGAAGAACACCTCTGGCCCTTATCTTCCTAGTGAGAAGATGAGGGCGTATCTTTTTCCCCAGGCATCAGCTGAAGCAGTGATTCCCCAGCCTCAAGAGGAGATCCCCCAAGACCTAGTCCAGGTGGACGAGGAAGTCGCAGATGCGATGCAAGACATCCAGTTGTGTGACAGGATGTCTGATGTGGACGAAGGTTTGGAAGAAGACCTCCTGGCAGAAGGTCAGGATCAAGTTCAAACCCCGGATGTCGCAGAGGATGGGGTCGACGAGGTGTCGGCTACTCCGGTTCAGATGCCGGAGCCCATCCCCTCAACATCCGCTGGTCTCCCAGTAGAACTGGGACAGGCCCTCTCTTCGATTGTTGGAATGATCCAACAAATGCAGAAGGAGAATCAGGAGAAGGCGGCTGCAATGGAACTGCGTATGCAGTCCCTAGCAGAATCACATGGGCCCCGGAAAAGGCTCAATGTGAAAGACCTTCCCATATGCTCAGATGCTAACCCATGGAGGTATGCTGAGCACATGCCAATGACGACTGGTAAGATCGTCATTTCGGATAAGCTGGGTTCAGTTCTCCTAGAGGAGGTAGAATTCTGGCCCAGCAAGGCATCATATCCGGACTGCTATGTCCGGCTGAGAAAAGAACCAGCTTCAAGGGAGGAGACAGAGCCGAAAGAGGTCATTATTATGGACCATGCTAAGGCTCAAGCCCTACTTTCATCCTCGATGAAAGAGAGGGGCTTCTCGAATTCGAAGGTAGCAGCATTGAGCAAGAAGCTCCCTTCTTTTGTGTCCTCTTCTGATAGAGCCTTCCCCTTTTTACAAAAAGGGTTTGCGGCTGTCCTAAAGGCAATCGAGGCCGGCAAGCCTTGCCCCTCCCTGGAGGAGAGTAAACCCTTGTCGCTGGCTCTGCCTATGGACCACAAGGACTGGAAGGATGTCCATCTGACATTCTCAGTGGGAAAGTTGGAGGCTGATATTGCCGGACGGCAATTCGGCGAGGACCTCCCCAAGTTGTCCGAATTTCTTTTACGAAGAGAGTTCGAGACAAAAGAAAGACTGGCTGCCTCAATGTCTCATCAGACTACTCTTGAGACGATGGCAAGTGACCCTAAGGTCCATGAAATGTTCATGGTTGTGGCTAAGTCTCACCTAGCCACAGTGACGAAGGACCTTTATGGCTTCGTCAAGGCAAGGAGAGCTTGCAGGGAGTTCGTGTTCACCGGGGCTTCGGTGAGACACGAGCCAAGGAAGTTAATATCCTCCAACATTTGGGGAAAAGACCTTTTCCCTACCGATGTGGTCAAAGAGGTTGTTGATAAGGCCGCCGTGGAGAATAGAAACCTTCTCCAGAAGTGGGGCCTGGCTATCAAAAGAAAATCTTCCCCGGATGAGGGTCCTCAACCAAAGAGGAAGAATATGAGGACTAGGCTACCGTCTCGGCCAGCCAAGCCTTATAGACAGCAACAGCAACTGCAATTGCCTTTGCCTCCAGTGCCCCAGATGGTGGCACAAACCCCGACTACTTTTCAGTGGGTACCCCAGGCTGTGCCAGGTCAGTCAACCACATTCACCCCAACGTTCGAAGGACAGTCTTCTTCCTTTCGTGCAAAGCCTAGAGGAGCAGCCAGAGGCTCGTCTAGGCGCCCCTCAAGGGGAAGGGGATTCAGAGGTGGTCGTGGTCAGGGAGGCAAGACCTCAGGACGGCAGTCCAAGTGAAACGATACCGGTAGGAGGGAGACTAATGAAATTTTGGGATCGCTGGACCTTCGATCCCTGGGCCCAAAGCCTACTCAAGAATGGACTGGGTTGGAGCTGGTACAGCACTCCACCCCCATGCCTTCGGTTTTTCCAACACTCCACCCCCATTTTGGAGGAGTACGTTCAAGAACTGTTGGAGAAAAATGTGATCCGAAAGGTGAAGTCCATCAAATTCCAAGGGAGGCTGTTTTGTGTTCCCAAGAAAGACTCGGAAAAGCTCAGAGTCATTCTGGACTTGTCACCACTCAACAAGTTCATAGTGAATTGCAAATTCAAGATGCTAACACTGCAACACATAAGGACCTTACTGCCCAAGAGGGCATACTCAGTCTCTATAGACTTGTCAGACGCCTATTGGCACATCCCAATCAGCCGTCGACTCTCCCCCTACCTAGGGTTCAGGCTACAACGGAAACTGTACGCCTTCAGAGCCATGCCATTCGGGCTAAACATAGCCCCAAGGATTTTCACGAAGCTTGCGAGCGCAGCTCTCAAACAATTACGCCTAAAGGGAATTCAGGTAGTAGCCTACCTGGACGACTGGCTGGTGTGGGCAGCATCCGAGACCGAATGCTTACAAGCTTCCAGTCAGGTGATCCAGTTCCTAGAGTACCTAGGCTTCAAGATCAACAAGAAAAAGTCTCGACTTTCTCCATCCCAAAAGTTCCAGTGGCTGGGAATCCACTGGGACCTTTTGTCACACAGTTTCTCCATCCCAATGAAGAAAAGGAAGGAGATAGCGGGCTCTGTCAAGAGACTTCTAGATTCCAAAAGGATATCAAGACGCGAACAGGAGAGGGTACTAGGCTCTCTCCAGTTTGCTTCAGTGACAGACCCAGTGCTAAGAGCACAGCTAAAGGATGCAACCGGAGTTTGGAGAAGGTATGCATCAAACGCGCGAAGAGACCTGAGAAGACCAGTGCCGCCTCGGCTACGTACTCTTCTCAGACCTTGGTCCCAAGCCAGACATCTAAAGAAGTCGGTTCTTCTTCAGCCACCTCCCCCGTCGATGACGATTCACTCAGACGCCTCAAAGGAGGGATGGGGAGGTCACTCTCATCGGAAAAAAGTCCAGGGGACTTGGTCCAAGCTATTCAGGACCTTTCATATAAACTTTCTAGAAGCTATGGCAGTGCTCCTTACCTTAAAGAAAGTCTCCCCGCGTCACTCGATCCACATAAGATTGGTGACAGACAGCGAGGTGGTTGTGAGATGCTTGAATCGACAAGGGTCGAGGTCACCACCTCTCAACCAAGTGATGTTAGCCATTTTCCGATTGGCAGAAAAGAAGAAGTGGTACCTGTCGGCAGTTCAACTTCAAGGAGTCCGCAATGTGACAGCGGACGCTCTATCCAGGTTCACACCGATAGAGTCGGAATGGTCCTTAGACGCAGGATCATTTTCCTTCATTCTGAATCAAGTCCCAGAACTGCAAATAGACCTCTTTGCGACGAAAGACAACAAGAAGTTGCCCCTGTACGCGTCCCCGTACGAGGACCCCTTAGCGGAAGCAGTGGACGCAATGTCCCTCGACTGGAACAGGTGGTCCAGGATTTATCTGTTCCCTCCTCACAACCTTCTGTTGAGGGTCCTCAACAAACTGAGATCCTTCAAGGGGGTAGCGGCAGTAGTGGCCCACAAGTGGGCGAACAGTATGTGGTTCCCCTTGGCGTTGGAACTACAGATGAAGTTCGTGCCGCTACCACATCCAGTTCTGACCCAGCGAGTCCAGAAGTCGACTGTCTGCGCTTCATTACAGAAAACCCAGACCCTGCAGCTCATGATTTTCTCGCCCTAGCGGTGAGAAAGCGTTTCGGGATTTCGAGAGCTAGCATAGACTTCCTAGAGGAATACAAGTGCAAATCGACTAGAAGGCAATATGAGTCATCTTGGAGAAAGTGGGTGGCCTTTGTAAAGGCAAAGAATCCGCAGGAGATCTCAACAGACTTCTGCTTATCTTTCTTCATCCACCTCCATGGCCAAGGATTGGCAGCTAACACGATTTCAGTATGTAAATCGGCTTTGATGAGACCCATTTTATTTGCCTTCCAGATCGACCTAGGTAACGAGATCTTTAATAAAGTTCCGAAAGCCTGCGCTAGGCTCAGACCTTCAGCACCTCCAAAGCCCATTTCATGGTCTTTAGACAAAGTTCTTCATTTCGCCTCCCTGTTGAGCAATGAAGAATGTGCGTTAAAGGATTTAACGCAAAAAGTTATTTTCCTATTTGCACTCGCGTCCGGGGCCAGGGTTAGTGAGATCGTAGCCCTCTCGAGAGAGGCAGGTCGTGTTCAGTTCCTGGATGGGGGGGAGCTGAACCTGTTTCCGGATCCTACGTTTCTCGCCAAGAATGAGTTACCCACCAACAGGTGGGGTCCCTGGAGAATCTGCCCTCTGAAAGAAGATGCATCTCTATGTCCAGTAGAATGCCTAAAGGTCTATCTTCGTAGAACTTCAGACTTCAAGGGTAGTCAACTATTCAGGGGAGAAACATCAGGCTCAAATTTATCTCTGAATCAACTCAGAGCGAAAATGACATATTTTATTCGCAGAGCGGATCCTGACAGTACACCCGCAGGTCACGATCCGAGGAAAGTTGCCTCATCCCTAAATTTCTTTAATTGTATGGATTTTGAACATCTCCGTTCATACACGGGCTGGAAATCTTCCAGGGTGTTCTTTCGCCACTATGCGAAGCAAGTAGAGGAACTTAAGAGATCTGTGGTAGCAGTGGGTCGTGTAGTTAACCCTACTGTTTAACTCTGCGAGGAACAGTGGTCTTAATTGGGACGATTAAGTCCAGGGTGAGTGTGTAGGTACATACTGTACTACAAACTAAAATGAGGGCACCAAGTGCCCATATAGACTGTTCCTTCCTTCAAAGGTGAACCTTGCATAAGTTCAGACATGTGTGCCAAGCGTTTCTAACGCTAATGTGATTGATTTGTAATACAGATTTTTTATGACTTGATACCTTGGTATCTCATTAAAGTGGTGTTTAATGGTTTTTCTTTCAGATAAACAAGTTCTGTTTACTATCATACTTATGCTTAAAGTTTTGGGTTACCCCCTTTTATATAAATATATATATTTGTTGTTAACCTGTCTGTTTATTATCTGTCAATAAACTTGTTCTTGAGAACCTTGCGTCTCTTTCACCTGTGTCAATTTATTGGTATAATTGAGCATTTAATTCTATGTATCTAATCTGGGATAATTCTGATAGAATTGTTCTGTTTTGCAAGCTATGTTGCATTGGTTTATGTAAGTCCCCTAATGGGAGGACTCCGTCCCATAAAGGGACGAGGGCGGTTTTATTAGTTTCTTCCTATGCGGATATAAACCTTTGTCCAATACAAGTATTGTGCGGATGACTGGTCAATATATTGACGCAGTAGTTCTATACAAACTATGCTTTACTTAATATAGGGCGAGACCACTATATTAGCTTGCCTGGTATTCATACATAGATATATGTACTCTTCGAGACTTTCCAGAGTCTAGTAGGACTCTTCCCTGTAGGGGGCAGGAAGCTCTAACATAGTTTATAGTTAGTTGAAAAGATGTATAACGGTAACATCTTAGGTCTCTAGGTCTAGTCGACCGGGAATAAATATCTCCGGGGAGTACGGCACGTTCTGAGAATCCACAGATACAGTAATGCTCTGGTACACTTCCATCAGGACGACATGGCTTGAGCCCAAAAAACGGATTTTGAGCGAAGCGAAAAATCTATTTTTGGGTGAGATAGCCATGTCGTCCTGATGGACCCGCCCTTGCCTTTCTAAGAAAGGGCTGTAGGACCCCTCCCTACATACAGTATCTGTAGCACCTCGTGTACGCTACAAGGAATACAGATGGCGCCAGGATTGGCGCCAGGCACGCATACGAATCGGGGGATTGGGAGGCCTTGGGAGCGGCTCCCCCCTTTTTCTTCCCGAATTCGTATCTCGTCAATCTCCCTCCTACGAGACGAATCTCTATTTAGGTAGTAGATTGCCATGTGACGTGTCTAGAATACGTCCTCTGATATGTCGCGATATCCCTTTCACGAGGGATACTCGCTCCAGGAGTTAGAATTATGGTACCTTAAGGTAAATTCTCTGGGAATATCGCCGTAGTTGTAATATACCCTAGGAAGCTACCCTATAGGAACTTCCATCAGGACGACATGGCTATCTCACCCAAAAATAGATTTTTCGCTTCGCTCAAAATCCGTTATATATACATTCATACATATGTATATATATATATATATATATATATATATATATATATATATATATATATATATATATATATATATATATATATATATATATATATATATATATGCATAAAAATCACAGGAAAACGTGATGCTCAGTTGCAGATGAACCATAGGGAAAATGATAATATGCAATATACGATTAAGTCCTGACTAGTTTCGTGATATGGATGTGTATTACATATACATATAGTTTTGCTCATGTATTTATATAGATAAGGCTAACATTATTCATATAAATAAACACTATTGAAACCCAAAAACCGGAATTTACCTGTCACCAGGAATGACCCTTTTTGAAAGGTGTGTAATGAGGTTGGATCTCCGCCCTGTAAACACCTGACCACAGACCGGATAGCTGGTATGGGAGTATCATTGTTTTGTAAGCCTCTATCTATATGTATATCCGTACGTTTAATTTCCCTATAAAATGTAAAGAAATTTCTCTCAATAAATCAGTCTTTTGAAGAAGTGCCACGAAACTAGTCAGGACTTAATCGTATAATTCATATTTTTCATTTTCCCTGTGCTTCATCTGCATATATATATATATATATATATATATATATATATATATATATATATATATATATATATATATATATATATATATATATATATATATATATATATATATATATATATATATATATATATATATATATATATATATATATATATATATATATGCATAAAAATCACAGGAAAACGTGATGCTCAGTTGCAGATGAACCATAGGGAAAATGATAATATGCAATATACGATTAAGTCCTGACTAGTTTCGTGATATGGATGTGTATTACATATACATATAGTTTTGCTCATGTATTTATATATATATATATATATATATATATATGTCTGTGTGTGTATCCGATGAAGGCGGTAGTGCCCTCTTTATTCCTTGTAGCGATATACGAGGTGCTACAGATACTATATTATAGGGAGGGGTCAATAAGCCCTTTTATAATAAAAGGAAGGGCGGGTCCATCAGGATGACAGGGCTACCTCACCCAAAAATAGATTTTTCGATTCGCTTAAAATCCGTTTTTGGGGCTCAGGCCATATTGTCCTGATGGGAGTTTACCAGAGCATTACTGTATTTGTGGATTCTCAACCGGTGCCGTACTATCAAGAAAGTATTTTCCTGGTCCGTCTAGACCTAGAGACCTATGATGTTACCGTCATACACCATTTCATCTAAGCATGAACTAAGTTAGTGCTTCCTGCCCCCTACAGGGAAGAGTCATACTAGACTCTAGAAAAAGTCTCGAGTAGTACATAATAACTATGGATGACAAAATTTACAAGCCTGTATAGTGGTCTCGCCTTATACATTATAAAGCAAAGTTTCTATAAGAGTCACCAATGTCAGTAAGAATTCCTGACATATCCCCCAGTGTGTCTACTTTTATTAACTATTGGATAACAGTTGTATCCGTATAGGAACAAATCCTGCATCTCTACCACCATCCTCTTAGGGTACAACGTCAACCCTTCCTAAGGAACGGTTAAAGCCAGTGGATTTTTGCTTGAATCGAGGAACAATCTTAAAAGACATACCATGATAAAAATATCCATATTTTAATCTTAATGCTCAGTACATTTCTAATAAAATTAGTGTGGGCGAATAAGACGCTAGGTTCACTATGAACTAGTTTATTAAAATTCAATAAACATACATAGCAGATCAACATTTATAAAAACTATAAAATGTTGACGATATCCGTTAAAGCATAAAGAACACAGTTGTAGGAAAATATTATTTCGTCTAACATGAAACAGATTTGCCACTTCAATCGAATTATTAATAATAATGATACGGTCTGTATACTGTTTATTTAGACTAGCGTAAGAAACGCTTGGCACAAGTGTCCGTATTATGCTATAGTTTAACATCGTCAATGGAAGAGTTCGTAATGACACGTTAGTGGCCTGTCGCTCAGTGTGTAGTAACCTACTGTGACTACACACCCACCCTCGCAATTGATTGTCCCAAATTAATTACACTGTTCCTTGCAGATTTAAAACAAAAGGTTGAAGAATTCTACCTGCTGCTACCACAGACCTCTCAAGTTGCCGTACTTGCTTCGCATAGTGCATAAAGAACACCTTGGATGACTACCAGCCAGTGTACAAACAAGGATGTTCAAACTCCATATAATTAAAGAAATTTTTACGGAGACAACTTTCCTCAGATCATGACTAATGGGTGTACTGTCTGGATCCGTTCTGCTAATAACACGGGTGATTTTCGCCTTAGTTACTGATAACTTTGAACCCAGGGTTTTTCATCTGAACAGCAGTTGCCCAATAAAGTCTGAAGTTCTATGAAGATAGACCTTTAGGCACTCCACTGGGGATAGAGATGCATCTTCCTTCAGAGGGCAGATTCTCTAGGGACCACACCTGTTGGTGGGTAACTTGTTCCTGGTAAGAAACGTTGGGTCTGGAAATAGATTCAGTTCTCCCTCCAAGAACTGGACGTGGCCTTCCTCTCTAGAGAGAGCCACTATTTAACTTACTCTGGCCTTCAAAGCGAGGACAAACAGATATGTGACTTAAATTCAAAACCTTCTAAGCGCATTCCTCATTGTTCAATATTTATACACAATAAAGAATCATATCTAATGACCATGCAAAGGGTCTTTGGAGGCGCTGAAGGGCTAAGCCTAGCATGGGCTTTTGTTAGTTCATTAAGAACATCGTTAGAAAGGTCGACCTGTTAGGCATAGTGTATCTGACTTGTCAACGCAGGCTTGAACAATAGAATTGTATTGGCTGCTAAACCTTGCTCATGAAGGTGAATGAGGTATGATAGATAAGAATCTGGCGAGATTTCTTTCGGATTCTTCGCCTTGACAAAGGATATCTGTTTTTTCCCTGAAGCCTCATAATGTGTTCTGGTTTCCTCCAAAAGTCTAAACTGACTTTTAACACAGAATCTGTTTCTCATCGCTAAGGAGAAAAAATCATGAGATGTAGGTTCCGTGTCTTTTGTGATGAAGTGAAGAAAGTCGACTTCTGTACTCGCTGAGACAGGGATGGATCCGGTAGCGGTACAAATTTTAGTCGTAGTTCCAATGCCAGAGAGAGCCACATGCTATTTGGCCACTTGTGGCCTACTATTGCTGCTTTCCCTTTGAAGGATCTCAGCTTATCAAGAACCTTCAAAAGGAGGTTGTGAGGAGGGAACCGATAAATATTGGACCATCTGTTCCAGTCTAGGGACATAGCGTCCACTGCCTCCGCTAGCGGATCCTCGTATGGGGACACGTAACAATCTATTTTCTTGTTGTCTTTTGTCGCAAAGAGGTCTATCTGCAGCTCCGGGACTTGGCTCGAGATGAAGGAAAACGATCCTGTGTCAAAAGACCATTATGACTCTATAGTTGTAAACCTGGATAGAGCGTCCGCTGTCACATTGCGGAACCCTTGAATGTGAACTGCTGACAGGTGCAATTTCTTCCATTCCGCCAAACGGAATGTGGCCAACATCACTTGGTTGATCTTGAACCAGTCTTATGTGGGTCGAGTGGTGAGGATATACTTTCTTTAGTGTCAGAAGTACTGCCATGGCTTCTAGAAAGTTGATGTGAAATGACTTGAAAAGATTGAACCAAGCTCCTTGGACTCTCTTCTGAGGAGAGTGACCTCCGCAGCCTTCCTTTGAGGCGTCTGTGTGGATAGTTACTGAGGGGGAGGAGGTTGAAGAAGTATTGATCTCTTCAACTTCTTGGCATTGGACAACAGTTTGAGAAGCGTTCGCAGTCGATTTGGTAGAGGTCTTATTAGATCTCTTGGCGCGTTTGATGCATATTTTCTCCACACTCCTGTTGCATCCTTTAGCTGTGCTCTTAGCACTGGGTCTGTTATCGAAGCAAACTGTAGAGAGCCCAGCACTCTCTCCTGTTCACGTCTTGATATCCGTTTGGATTTCAATAGTCTCTTGACAGATCCTGCTATTTCTTTCCTCTTCTTCCCAGGAATGGAAAGTCGATGTGACTCCAAATTCCAGTGGATTCCCTACCACTGAAATTTTTGAGCTGGAGAAAGTAGAGACTTTTTGATGTTGATCTTGAATCCCACACGTTCCAGGAACTGGATCACTCTCTTAGAAGCTTGCATGCATTCTGTCCTGGATGCTGCCCACAGCAGCCAGTCGTCTAAGTAGGCTACTACTTGGACCCCCTTTAGGCGTAATTGATGGACGGCTGCGTTCGCGAGCTTCGTGAAAATCCTTGGGGCTATGTTTAGCTTGAAAGGCATGGCTCTGAAGGCATAAAGTTTTCTATGTAACTTGAAGCCTAGGTAGGAGGAGGGGTGACGATTAACTGGAACGTGCCAATAAGCATCAGACTAGTCTATAGAAACACCATATGCCATTTTGGGCAGTAGGGTTCTTATGTGTTGAAGTGTGAGCATTCTGAACTTGTAGTTCTCTATGAACTTGATGAGTGGCGACAAGTCTAGAATGACTCTGAGTTTCTCTGTTTCCTTCTTTGGAACACAAAACAGCCTTCCTTGGAATTTTATGTACTTAACTTTCCGGATTACTCTTTTGTCTAAGAGCTCTCAGACATATTCCTCCAGAACAGGGGTTGAGCGTTGGAAGAATTTAGGAAACTTAGGTAGAGAACTCCTCCAGCTCCAACCTAGTCCATTCCTTATTAGGCTGTGGGCCCAGGGACCGAAGGTCCAGCGATCCCTAAATAGCTGTAGTCTCCCTCCTACTGGACGTATCTCACTTCTGCTGTTGTGGACCAGAGGCCTTGCCTCCTTGACCGCATCCTCCCATGGATCCCCTTCCTCTTGAAGGGCGTCTAGAAGAACCTCTGGCTGTTTCTCTAGCTCTCGATTGAAAGCAAGAAGTCTGCCTTTCCAAGGCTGGGTGAAAAACTGGCGACTGTGTCGTGGCGAGGTACCAGCTGATACGTGGTTGGAGGTTGTGCCACTATCTGAGGCACCACGGTCATAGGAAGTTGTTGTTGTTGCTGTCGGTAGGGTTTAGCCAGCCGAGAGGATGGCCTAGGCCGTTTTGTCTTCTTCTTGGGTTCGGGACCCTCATCTGGAGAAGACTTTCTCTTAAGATCTAAGCCCCACTTTTTGAGAAGGTTCCTATTCTCTGTGGCGGCCTTTTCTACTACCTCTTTAACCACTTCCTTGGGAAAGAGGTTTTTACCCAAGATACAAGAGGATATCAGTCTCCTCGGTTCGTGCCTCACCGCAGCCGAGGTGAACACGAACTCTCTACAGGTTCTCCTAGCTTTAATAAAGCTATAGAGATCCTTCGTAACTGTAGCCAGATGGGTTTTGGCCACTACCATGAACATGTCCTGGTTCTTGGGGTCTTTGCCATCGTTTATAATGACGTTTGCAAGGACATCAATACCACAAGTCTTTCATTCGTCTCTTACTCTCTACGCAAGAGAACATCCGGCCGTTTTGGAAGTTCCTCACCAAACTGACGTTTAGCAATATCAGCTTCCAGCTTCCTGACTGAGAAGGTGAGGTGGACGTCCTTCCAGTCTTCTTGGTCCAAGGGCAAGGTCAGAAATAACGGCTTGCACTCCTCAAAGGCGGGGCATGGTTTCCCTGACTCCACCGCCTTTAAGGCTGCCTTATATCCATTTTCTACGAAGGGAAAGGCTCTGGTTGGAAAGGCCACAAAGGAGGAAGCTTCTTATCAAGGCTCGCACCTTTAAGTTCGTGAAGCCCCTCTCTTTCATGGAGCCCGCTAGTAATGCCATGTGCTTTACTATGGTCAAGAACTATGACATCCTTCCGCTTTGTCTCCTCCTTTGAGTCTGGCTCCTTCCTAAAACGGCCATAGCAGTCTAGATAAGAATCTTTGTTGAGCCAAAATTCCCCTTCTTCCAGGGGAATTGCTCCCAACTTTTCTGATATCATGATCTTCCCGGTTGTCATTGGCATGTGTTCGGCATACCTCCAAGGATTGGCGTCCGAGCACAAAAGAAGATCCTTCACGTTGAGTCACTCCTGGGGTCCACGTGATGCTGCAAGTCTACGTATCTCCAGTTTCATTGCAGCTTCCTTCTCATCATTCTTTCTTCCAAGTTCATCTGGGATAGCAGACGATGTAGAGGGAACAGGTTCTGGATCCGGAACCGATGTAACCGACACCTCGTCGATTTCTTCCTCTTCTACTTACAAGGTCTTTCTCTGTAGAATCCGACACTTCCGACATCTTATCGTTCAATTAGATGTCTTGAAGGGAGGCTGAGACTTCAGAATCTACCGGATTCTGGGCAGTTGGTATCTCCACCTGAGGCTGAGGGATGACTGCATCAGCCGATGCTTTAGGGAAAAGGTAGGCCCTCATCTTCTCATTTGGAAGGTAGGGGCCTGAGGTGTTTTTCTGAAAACCCCTCACCCAGGTTCGTAACTTTTCCCTGGCAGCATCCCTTAACTCCATCGACTTAGGGTTGTCAAAAGCCTCGGTAATCAGGTTAGAACATACAGTACAAACCTGAGTGTCCAAATACCGGAGATCACCTCCGGAGGCTGTGCATGCTGCGTGCCTCCTACAAAACTGATGTCCACAGAAGTTCTTACTACGGGCATTGCAGAATACACTCCCACACTTCGGATGGTCCTCTTGTAAAGAGAAGAAAAATCCATGAGTATCAAGTGAAGACTTTTCACTTTTATTGAAACGTAGCTTAAACAGTAAAGCTATGCAAGAAATAAGGAAAGGCAAATACTCTTATTTCCTGCCAGGCAATTGCTGTAACCTCCCAAAATATTAAAACAAACGGTTAATTATATTCTAGAATACCTTATGTAATTTCCTAAACCGAAATTTAAGGTGTAGCTCACACATTGAAATAAAGTTTTAATATACGGGATAGAATGAATACAGAAAGAACGCACTTTCTATATGTTGTACGGTCTCAACAAAAGGCTGTACAAGATAACATTAAGTAGGTTGGAGGAACATTCGTGTTACAACAAACTCTGTACTGTAGTTATTAATGCAGTGTGGGCTACACTACAAATATAGTAGACCTACTCCTCAGAACAATAAACCAAAGCAGACGACCTCTTTTTCATCCTTGTTGGCGTAGGAAAGATCTCAATCTAATAGGCAGTACCATTTTTTTACTAGTGTATTTGTATCAACAAATTTTATTCAAACAGCTATCATTAAGTATTAACAAATCCCTTCCACGCTTAACTTACCCCCACCTCAACCCCCACCTTCAATCATTCAACACATCAACTTTGAATCAGACACAGTTTACTGAAATATATTTCCCCATATTAAGTTTATTACGCAATAAACTATACAAAATTCAGTTATTTAGCGTCTATATACGACTTGGTAAATTTCAGTATTCAATCTAATGACACATCTCTTATGTTTGATTGATCGTTGGATAAAAATATCCTGTATTTAGCAGCTGCTGATGCTGACCAAACCTTACGCTAAGGTTCTAACTCCATATTTTTTCCAGATTATTTGGAAGTCAATCCTTTTTTGTCTCATGACGCCATATATTGCTAATGCTGTCAATTATGGTGGTACTATGTATAAATCTCTCTCTCTCTCTCTCTCTCTCTCTCTCTCTCTCTCTCTCTCTCTCTCTCTCTCTCTCTCTCTCTCTCTCTTTGATGGTAAGCATTTCATTTAAATATTCAAATAACTTATGACAAATAGCCTATCCCATTCTTCAAAAACATTCCAAAACCAAAATAAACTTCAAACTTATACAAATAAATAATCTAGCAGTGAAAGTATGCAATCATCACCATAATCTAATCCTTTGGTTTCTTGTCTTGCGAATCTCGAGTGCTTTTAACACAAATTCCAAAAATGGCGAAAACATGTAACTCAAGGAAAAAAAGGGCACCCATTGTTTATGCATTTTCGGAACGACTTGCTGATAAGTGTCTGGGGGACTCTTTCTCTCTTTTGGAAATGATGAAGCGATATTAAGTCGTTTGTTCTGAATCGGTTGGAACGGAGTTCTTTCGCCTCGCCCATTGCAGATACGTATGAAAATTCCCTTCGGATAAGAATGCCGTTGCTTCCGTTCTCAAATACAGCCTCTGATGAAATGTATATGCTCTTCAATAGAATAAATTGAGTTGAAAATATATATATATATATA
>NC_090737.1:91322129-91329629 GCF_036898095.1 Palaemon carinicauda | reverse complement strand
CAATCGAAACTCATCTGTGATTTTATTATGCAGAGATAATATGAAAATATTTAATCTTTATATAAAGAAATCAAATTATATGACAACGTAAAGTGCCTCATTTTGGCTGATTGCAATTACGGCTATTAATCCGTTTACCAACATATGGAATGAGGTTCATCATCCATATTGTGTACAAAGGATTTTCTTTTAAATATCATCTATCCTACGATGAAAATAACACCTAATTTTTTGGGTGAATATAGATGAATAGAATAATTTGATATATGGAATTCTGAATATATAACCCGAAATTTGGAGAAAATAATGCGAGGAGTGAGAAATCTGAAATAGTGGAAATTCCAAAAAACTCTATAGGAGACCCTGATAGGACTTCCAATTTCTGAAATTCTTTGTAGCAGTTATCAGATGATTTTTCAGCTCACTCATTGTGGACAAGAAGATAGGATGTCCACACAAAGAGAATGAAGTCCCCTTTCCACCGAATGTTGGCGAGATCATTACTATTAACTTGACCCTATTACCTTCGCCAACATTGTTGCAAAGGTTATGTTTTCATAGTTGTGTATTTATGTTTTCATAACTCGCATAACTCAAAAACTCTTTGAGTGTCTCATAGAATTTGGTGGGATGTTTGATAATGATGGAAGGACAAATTGATTAGTTTTCGGGAGTGACTGGGTCAAAAGACAAGGCCAGGTCACAAAAGGGTAAAAAACGTCAATTTGCCAAAATGTGCAAAATTAAATTGCCTCTCTTTGATATGCATCATGATTTAGTGATGTCACTTGAATAAATTTCATTTCGTTTTATCATCGAATTAGCATCATGTGCTACTCCCAAGCTAAAAGCTTGAAAATTAGATAAGGAAAGGCCTACTTTAATGCAAACCTCAATTGTTTTCTTTTATTCAATTAAAGTAATGGCGATGAAGATCTTTAAAACAAAATCTATGAAAGAAGGAGAATACAAGAGCAGATTTACGAAGTCCGCCAAACTCAAAGTCAGACCTTCTTCCTTTCATTAGGGCCAGTTCTTAAAAAGTTCTTGGTAACATGAATCTCTGGAAAACCTATTGAGCCGAAGGACAACAACTAATCCTGCAATGAAGGAAAGTAAAGATGGATGTCATTATACAAGGTAACACAAACAAACACCCCACGCACACACACACACACACACACACACACACACACACACACACACACACACACATATATATATATATATATATATATATATATATATATATATATATATATATATATATATATATATATGTGTGTGTGTGTGTGTGTGTGTGTATTATATATATATATATATATATATATATATATATATATATATATATATATATATATATATATATATATATATATATATATATATGTGTGTGTGTGTGTGTGTATATATATTTGTATATATATATATATATATATATTATATATATATATATATATATATATATATATATATATATACATATGTATATATAAGGTAAAGCATCATTGAATCTCTTTTATCTTACTCCAATAAATAATAGTCTCTTGTGGACGGAAATTGTCAACCTTTCTTCTCTCCAAAACATCTTTAACCTCACTGCTTCGTCTGATCCTGTTCCCATGTTTAGAAATACAATAATAATTTTATGGACTTAAAGCTTTAGCTATGTCCATAATTGTTGTAGTACCTAGTTTCCCAGAGAAGATGAAGCACGTAGCATAATGGTAATCTCTGGTATTGAGTTCATAACATTTTTGTCTACTATGCATTTCCTTCCACCAACCATCATTTACCCGGAGCTAGCCACGAGCATAAAGTTATGCAAGCTATCATGTTTTTGAAAATTATGTCCCGTTAATGTTTGAATACTTTTCACCACATTCTGTTTTATTAAATGGAAACTCAGCTCATAGACATACTCCTCGGAACAATAAATCAAACCAGACGTCCCTTTTTTATCCTTGTTGCCCAAAGAAAGATCTCAATCTAATAGGCAGCACCATTTTTCACCAGTGTATTTGCATCAACAAATATTATTCAAACAACTATCATTGAGTGTTAACAAATACCTTTCACTCTTAACTTTCCTCCACCCCAGCCCCCACCTTTAATCACTCAATACATCAAATTTGAATCATACATAGTTTACTGAAATATATTTCCCCCTTCTCGTTTAAATCACATAATCAGTCTGATACGCATTACACTATATGAAATACAATTCTTATTTAGCGTCGATATATGACTTGATTGAATTTTTGTATTTAATCTAAAGACAAATCTCTTTTGTTTGATTGATTGTTGGATAGAAATATCCAGTATTAAGCAGCTGTTGATGCCGGCGAAACCTTACACTAAGCTTTTAACTCAATAGTTTTTACCTGATATTTGGCAGTTAACCCTTTGTAGTCTCAAGAGGCCATATATTGCTAATGGTGGCAATTTAGGTGGTACTATGTATAAATCTCTCTCTCTCTCTCTCTCTCTCTCTCTCTCTCTCTCTCTCTCTCTCTCTCTCTCTCTCTCTCTCTCTCTCTCTCTCTCTCTTTGATGATAAGCATTTCATTTAAATATTCAAATAACCCATGACACTTAGCCTATCCCTTTTTTAAAAAAAAAAATCCAATAGCGTAATAAACTTCAAACTTATACAAATAAATAATCTAGCGGTAAAAGTATTCAATCATCACCATAATATTATAAATATATATATATATATATATATATATATATATATATATATATATATATATATATATATATATATATATATATATATATATATATATATATATATATATATATATATATATATATATATATATATATATATATATATATATATATATATATATATATATATGTATATATATATATATATATATATATATATATATATATATATATATATATATATATATATATATATATATATATAAAGTTGACGATAAAAATAAAATAAAGAAAAATCGAAAACATAATACTTCAAATTGTAAAAATTCGTTAATCCGTTCTAAAGTCAGTAATAAAGTTTGCTTAAAATTCTATCAAGACAAAGTTAAAAAAATCCTTTGGTGTCTTGTCAGGCGAATCTCGATTGCTTTTAGCATAAATTCCGAAAATGGCGAAAGCATGCAACTCAAGGAAAAAAAGGTGACCCGTTGTTTATGCATTTTCGGAACGACTTGCTGATAAGTGTCTGGGGGACTCTCTCTCTCTCTCTCTGGGAAATGGTGCAGCGATATTAAGTCGTTTGTTCTGAATCGGTTGGAAAGGAGTTCTTTCGCCTCGTCCATTGCAGATAAGATACGTATGCAAATTTCCTTCGGATTAGAATACCATTGCTTCTGTTCCCAAATGCAGCCTCTGATGAAATATATATGCTCTTTAATAGAATAAAGTGAGTTGATAAAATATACACAGTAGGCATGGAGAAAGGCAGGATTCTTCTTTCACCTTATTAGAGTCAGCGAGAGAGAGAGAGAGAGAGAGAGAGAGAGAGAGAGAGAGAGAGAGAGAGAGAGAGAGAGAGAGACTCTGATAAACACCTCTCCAATCATACGAGCTTCGTATGATTGGACGTGATTTTATATCTTTCTTTGACTGTATTAATTCTGTGGCCCTTGTTTTGTAACAATTGAGAGTAGGTGAATTGTTCAGTAACATATTACAAAGAGTTGTTCGTGGATACCATTACGGTGTGTGTGAATGTGATATATGGTGATCCTCGGAGTTCTGTTCTTGGTCTATTACTTTTCATAATATATACACATGATATGTGATTTTGCATAGAAAAAAGAGGCCTTTACAGATGCAGATGATGCTATACTCTGTTTGAATTAATTCTACCCCTTAATAGAGATCTAACTAAAATTAGTGTATATTGTAAATCATGGGGCATAAAGTTGAATCCTGACAGAAGTGTGATTGTAAGTAGGTCAAGAGCAGAGGCTCCTTAACATCCAATTAAGGTTGATAATATTTCTTTACCTAAATATGTCTGTTTTAGAGTTTTAGGCATGATTCTTAATAGTAAATCAAATTTTAAGAAACACATTCGGTCAGTTTCATATTCAATTGTAATAAAATGGCCTATTAAGAAAATATTTAAAGAAAATTCCGTGCTCAATCTATTTTCTGGAACTCTTCTAAATATCATATTCTTCCATAATTCATTTACTTAATATCATTTTGAATTGTTAGACAAGAAATTACTGTGCAATAATTTTCTTATTCAAGATCGTAGTTCAATTAGTTGTTTATGAATATTACTAGCAATTTTTCATGAAGTTGACCATCCACTACGTACAGATCATCCCAGCCAGTACCAACTTCCATTTAATATAAATTTATATATGCTGTTAATTCTAGCAGTCGTGCCTTCATCGTAAGGCTTAATGCTAAGAAATGTTGAAAATGTTTTATTTTGAATATGACCATGACCAAATTGTGGGATCTTCTTCTTATTTCAGGCACTTGAATGGAATGTTTTTAAGTTAAACATGCTGATATTAGAGTAAGTTCATAGTTTAAATGTGACTCCTACTCTATCTATTTGAAAGTTGTTACTGATGTTAATATAATTTCTTTCAACTATTCCTTTCTCCCCATGTAGTCGAAATATATATATATATATATATATATATTATATATATATATATATATATATATATATATATATATATATATATATTATATATATGTATGTATATATGTATGTATATATATATATATATATATATATATATATATATATATATATATATATATATATATATATATATATATACATATATATATATATATATATATATATATATATATATATATAATATATATATGTGTGTGTGTGTGTGTGTGTGTGTATGTGTATGTGTGTGTTTGCGTTTGGTTATATACATATATACACTACACAACTCGCCACAAGCACATATATGTATTAATTCAATACTACATCGTTCACAGAGGTTATAGGGCATCAAGGTTCCATTGTAGCTTATATTTCTGATATGATCAGTATCTGCATGATAAAGAGGTTGCTTGTGCTGAACCTATCGTATCTTGTTGGTACCCTCTCTAAGAATTGACAACAACTGAAGTATTTAAATGCATTTTTTAACTTTTTTTCCACATTAAATACCAATTTCTTCCAAATTTATATAAAATTGATTATCATATGACATATTAACCAATTGAAAGGACTTTTCCGAGAATTTTTTATGAACACCTGAAGTCGTGATTCATATGCCTTTGCACCAAACTTCATTGGATTCTCCAAATTTAAATAGTTCTTAATATTTAAAGTGAAAAGGGCGTTGTCTTTAAGAAATGCCTTTTTATTTTGTTTCTAATATGAAGCCATTATTTAAGATAAAAAAAATCCAATGGCTGAATTGTTGCTTAAGAAAAATCACAAGGGAAGTATAAATAAACAGCAATGGCCTTTTTTTTTCTCACATAGAGTGCAAGCACTTTTACAATCTCGGATCATCCTTTAAGGGGCGCAAGACTTCCATTCTAAGCCCAGGCTGTGAGCATCTTCAGGCGAAGCCTCCTAAAGCTTCAACAAGAGTTATATTGTAAGAAAAATACTTGATATTTTCATACCGAGACTGGCATCACGTTTTTTTTTTTTTTTTTTTTTTTGCCTTATGGCAATGGCACTTTAAAATAGCATTATAAAATCCGGAAACGACCTACTTGGCAAGATGTCACTATTCATGGGCGTGACAAGTATCTCCGACCTAATGGTTCTAGCAATGAATGTACACAAACATAAATTTATGTTAAATTCTAAATATAAATTTCCTTATTCTATAAAGATGATTTGGTCAGGAAAGTATATAGGGGATACATGTTGCAATAACGCAATCTTATAACAATTATATTCATATGTATTTGTCAAACAAGTTTGAAGTTAAAGCGTTTTAAGTTTCTAAAACTCGAACAATTATTCTACTTAAATACAAAAGTACACTACATATGCGATACATTTACATTTTATAAGACTTTATATCTATATCTATCTATCTATCTATATATATATATATATATATATATATATATATATATATATATATATATATATATATATATATATATATATATATATATATATATATATGTATATATATATATATATATATATATATATATATATGAATATATATATATATATATATATATATATATATATATATATATATATATATATATATATATATATAATATATATATTATATATATATATACACACACATATATATAAGATATATATATACACACACACACACATATATATATATATATATATATATATATATATATATATATATATATATAATATATATATATATATATATATATATATATATAAATATATATATATATATATATATATATATATATATATATATATATATATATATATATATATATATATATATATGTGTGTGTGTGTGTGTGTGTGTAAATAAATAAATAAATATATATATATATATATATATATATATATATATATATATATATATATATATAAATATATATATATATATATATAGATAGATAGATAGATATAGATATATATATATATATATATATATATATATATATATATATATATATATATATATATATATATATATATATATATATATATATATATATATATGTATATATATATATAAATATATATATATATATATATATATATATATATATATAGTATATATATATATATATATATATATATATATACTACTATTAGTCCGATAGAAAGACAGGCAGTTAGATTAACATCTCACTAGCTCACAATGCGGATGATTCATCCTACGACTTCATCAATAGTATCCTGCAAGTCGTTAATGGCTAACGATCAATGTGTGACTACGGTCTTTCTTCACTTTATAAATCTTGATTTCCCTTTACTTATCACTCTTCTGAAATATCAGAGCTGATATATGTGAACAGATATAGTCGCCTTTCTTTCTTTCTTTGAGTTTTTGAAATTCCTTGATATCTCTATCTGTGCTGAAATTCTTCCAGTCTTTTTGCTGTGAGATTTTCGTTTTCCAATTTTTTTTTTTATCGTGTGACAAGATCATGAAGTTAGAAGACTTTTTGAAATTATTATTATTATTATTATTATTATTATTATTATTATTATCACCTAAAATGTAGTAATATTCACTAGGTAATCGTCCTTAATATAAGTTCAACGCAAGGGAGATGAAATAAAAGAAAACTGCATAAAGGACAAAAGAAAGAATAGCCAACTAACAGAAAAACTATTATTCCATGCCAAAAGAAATTAATGTTTATTTATCCAAACAACGATGTCAGACACATTAGTATAACTTGTGGAATGATTACAACTCTCTATTTGTATGACAAGCTATTTAAGTCTGCTTGCATTCAGTACCTTTAATGACAAACATTGCTATTCCTTTCTCTATAAAAAAAATAGGTTTGCTTTATTTATTAAATTTTTTTGGTCCT